>NC_063045.1:57778956-57941518 GCF_018812025.1 Megalobrama amblycephala
GCAAACGTTATCACAGTATTTGTGTTTGTAGTTTCAAAAAAATGCGCGAACGTTATCACAGTGTGTGTGTGTGTGTGTGTTGCACATCCATAATTGCAAAGGGGGCGCGATTAAAACTCTATAAGTACATAAATGTATCAAATAACCATTCAGAGACGTCCTGCTCCATTCTCAATTGTGTTTCTTCTGCCGGAGTCTCTTCATCATCTGGGTCTGATTCCGGTTCAAACATGTACGGCTGAATGCCATACAAAACAGCGGGTCTCTCACTCTCAGCCATTCTGCTTCTACCGACTGTTTATTGCCATAGGTATGCAAGTTACGCCCTCATCCAAAGGCAGGGCGGGGATATGCAGCTCATTTATATTTAAGGTGGTACACACCAAAACAGCTCTTTTTAAAACAGGCCCCAAAAATGACATTTTCAAATGGTTATAATAAATTAACTGTGGGGTATTTTGTGCTGAAACTTCACAAATACATTCTGGGGACACCCAAGACCAATATTACATCTTGTAAAAAGGGGCATAATAGGTGCCCTTTAAAATCTTTTTTATATATACCTGAAGTACAGTATTGTTATTATTTTTGGATGAATCGGTTCAGCTGGATATTAGTGAAAGGCTCTGGTAGAATACCAGTATGTAGGCTACTTTTAAACCATAAACTTAAAGGATTAGTTCACTTTTAAATACACTCTTCCTGATAAATTTACTCACCCCCATGTCATCCAAGATGTTCATGTCTTTCTTTCATCAGTCGAAAAGAAATGAAGGTTTTTGAGGAAAACATTCCAGGATTTTTCTCCTTATAGTGGACTTCATTTGGTACCAAACAGTTGAAGTCAAAAACAGTTGAAGTCAAAATTAGTTTCATTGCAGCTTCAGATTGTTCTACACGATCCCAGATGAGAAATAAGGGTCTTATCTAGCGAATCGATCGGTCATTTTCGAAAAAAATACAACCGTTTATGCTTTATAAACAAAATATCGCCTTGAACGTAGCCTACTTTCCCGCTTCCGCATTCTTCATAACGCTTACGCTGAATGTTCTACACCTTCCCTATTCCACTTACGGAACGAACGCGGCGCCAGTTTTGTTTTTTTCCGTAAGTAGAATAGGGAAGGTGTAGAACATTCAGCGTAAGCGTTATGAAGAATGCGGAAGCGGAAAGTACGTTCAAGGCGATATTTTGTTTATAAAGCATAAACGGTTGTATTTTTTCAGAAAATGACCGATCGATTCGCTAGATAAGACCCTTATTTCTCATCTGGGATCGTGTAGAACAATTTGAAGCTGCAGTGAAACTGCATGTGAAATGTGAAATATGTACAGATATAGTATTATTATTGTCGCAGATGTGAACTTTCTCTTAACCCCATGATATATGAAAAAAGAACATTTGAAACACTATGACAAGAGCTCATGTCAGACATGCGCTTCATTCCCCCAGTTCCCTTTCGAAAGGGAACTTCAACTCTGCTTTCAATCACGCTTTGGGGAACGTCACGACCCAGGTGTCTGAAAGCAACTATCCAATAACTCCAATCCTTATTGGCCGGCGACAGCCTATGACGTCATATGGCGCGACCCGGAAGTATAAAAGGAGCGCCTGGAGAAACAGAAGACATCTAAGCTGTGTCCCAATTCAGGGGCCGCGCACTTCGAAGTGCATGAAAGGGGTGGGGTTTTGGAGTGGAGGGTTGCCAGGTCTGCGCAACAAAACCATCCAAAAGTAGTGTAATCACAGCACAAGTGTAAAAGTATCCCAATCCCAGACGTGGCAACAATGAGCTGAGCGTCGTTACATGGCTAGCGGCTGTGTGACAGACAGAGACAGTTGATGTTTGTGTTGCATTTTAAAGTTTTATTACTTTCTATTGGGTTTTGACACGTTCACTGCCGACGACGATGGGACACTGGACCTAAATATGTATGGTTAAACTGTGTAATGTTAGTTTTATATCGTTAGCAAGTTAACCTTGTTTTTATTTTATGTTAAATGAAATGTTAACTGTGTCAGTTGTTTTAACTAAAAGAAATTGCACTGACATTTGAAAATATACCTGCTGAGCATGACTATTTGTAACAGGCAAGAATTTTAAAGCTATGATGACCAAGAAATTTGAATGGACCATAGATCTGTTTTGTATGTTCAAATATTTCTGATTTTTATATATTTATATAATGCGCTCCACCAGCATCTCCCTTCTCAGCCGAATGAAAGTGTACACAAATATGTTTTGTTGTTTTATATACTGATAATTTAAAATGTTATGCTATTTTTCTGATGTTAAATTTAAGTTCTGTTGTATATAGTTGTAAAAGGTACTTTAATGTAGCTTTAGAACGATGTATATAATGTAAAAACACTTAATTTACGTGATGAAAAAAAAAATATAGGCTTACATATAATTTTACATGTAAAATTACAAGTTGCATAAAAGAAATAAACAATGAACAGAACAATTCTCTTTTATTTACACGTGAACATATGTATTTAAAAAAAAATGTTTAACAGAATTACTCCGGCTCATTTACAAATAAATTACATTACAAATATATGTATACAACTTATGCATTTGCTAACTTAAATAAAAAAAAAAAACTGTAGAGAAATGACAAAATGACATTTAAATAATATTTATATCAACCCATTTTAATGGACTGGATTCGGTTCTTGAGAAAACGGGGGAAAAAGCTGCCTTTGAAGTGCGATTCACCGCGGCGCGAGGAGGGCTGGGCTGACGTAATTCGAGAGCGACTTCAAGTGCACGCTCTCCGTTTCCCAGTGGAGTGAAGCGTCGATCTCAAGCATAGACAGTAAAAGAAATGGACACAGCGACCCCATTGGAACTCAATTGAGACAAGTGAAGCCCATTTTTAGCGATTTTTAGCACTTCCGTTTCTGACGCGCAGACTCAAACTAAGCTTGATGACGTCCGCAACCTGTCTGACAGATGTAAATCTTCTAGTAGCTGTGCGTGAAAACTGCCATCGTTAATCTTGCAGAGACGGCGAGCTTGAGCGGGGAGTTCTTTGGCGTGAGTAAGCAGGAGTAAGTATTCTGATTAATTATTTTGTATATTTTAAAATGTAACGCCAGTACGCCATCTCTCTTGACATCTCCCCGATTGCCTGCGAGCTTCTCCTCCTGTCTGTACGGTAATTTCTCTACTGTGCGACAGAGAGTCGAGTGGTTATGACGCAATCGTTAGCCTATTTTTACAAAAACTGTATCTACGGGGCCATAATGTAACATAGAAGGTAATGGAGCCCTTTATACATTGTCGTGTATCTTTAGAAATAAATAATGGACAAATGGAGTCTTTAAACGCCTCAGATGTAAAGTTATTCACTGTCAAAGTGACGCCAAAATGAATGGGAGTCAATGGGGATGCTAACGCAAGTGAAGTTCTGCTACAAGATGGCGGCACCCGGCCGACTTCAACTTCCGGTCGACTTCCTTGGGCACTGATCTCAAGACACTTCGCGGTCTACAATATCCCACAGTTCATTGCGCGCCAGTGACGACAGGAGTTCAGGTGTGAATTCAAATAAATGTAGCAATGCCCCGATTTCACCAATCAAACTGTAATATCCGTGATGTCCAAATCGTCAGTTTTTCATAAATGCAATATTTGTCTCTGAGATGGAGTGCAGTTGAATAAAATCCTAAAGTTCTGTACTTTAAATTTAGACTTAAATACAGAGTAAACGTAAAAATATGAATGAATATATTTTCCAAATTAACATTTAATTTAACATAAAATAAAAACAAGGTTAACTTGCTAACGATATAAAACTAACATTACATAGTTTAACCATACATATTTTGGTCCAGTGTCCCATCGTCGTCGGCAGTGAAGCATGTCAAAACCCAATAGAAAGTAATAAAACTTTAAAATGCACACACAAATGTCAACTGTCAGCTGTCTGTCACACAGCCGCTAGCCATGTAACGACGCTCGGCTCATTGTTGCCAAGTCTGGGATTGGTATACTTTTACACTTGTGCTGTGATTACACTAATTTTGGGATGGTTTTGTTGCGCAGACCTGGCAACCCTCCACTCCAAAACCCCACCCCTTTCATGCACTCCGAAGTGTGTAGACCCTGAATTGGGACACAGCTCTAATCGTCTTTCGGTCCTGTTCTGTCTGATTACGACTATACCAACTCCGGTAGGGTTTTTTATATGCCTTACAAACGTTCAAGAGAGTGTGTTTATCCGTGTCCCCGGGTTTGACACTTATATTCACATTTTCTGGGCGTTTTTCTGTCTGGAGAGGAGCGCGCATACACAGTGCTTGAGGGCGCTGTCTGTGTTTGTCTGTTGTTTACTGTGAGCGTCTCCCTTTTCGGGACGCTCCGTTCTCGTTTGACACTCTTCCCGAGGGAAGAGTTGTCTGTATTTGTGCCTGATGATTCTGGCCCCGTTTGTGCTGAGGCAATACGGTGGCTGCGATCATAGGGCTCGCAGATGAGCTCGTTGGGAAGTTTGAGAAAGTTGTCTCTCCCTGCGTTCCATTCGGAAGGGCTCATCCCTATGCCCTAATCCCTTCAAAGGGTTTACCCTCCGGAGTGAGAGCTTCGAAGGGATGAAGGGTGTTGGGGTAAAAAAAAAACAATTCTTTTGGAACGCACTTTAGCGTCATCTTAACGAGACAATCAAGGAGGAGTAGATTGTGCAAGCTGCGCCCTTTGTTTAACGTTACTTTATTTATTTATTTATTTTAGGTTTATCGCACCATGTATATTGTATCTATGTATTTTAAACATTTAAATGGACTGATAAAAGGAGCTGTAAAGTATTTTTGTTGAAGTACAATGTCGTTTTGACCATAATAATGTACCAAATCGAACTCGTTTAAATATTACAGTAGTATAGAAAAATACTATACATTTATAGGTAAAATCGAACTCCTAACCTCCTGTTCCCATTCTGTGACATCAAACAACTTCCCTGTGCAAAGGATCATGGGGGGCCGAAGTGTCCATCAGTTGCTTTGAAATCCTTAATTCCGAAGGGCCCTTTGAAGTGGCCAGTTTTGAGCACTTCGGTTTGGAACGACCCTTCAATATGGCGGCCATAATTATTTTCACTCCGAAGTGCCCTTCGGAGGGCGATATATCCCGTTTGGAATGCACCGTCTCTCTCGGCTTCCCTGCGGCTGACGGGGATGACTGGATGACGATGACGTTTCTGTTTGACGTCATCGCGTCCGGCGCGAGTGCTCCTCTGGCTGTTGTGTGTATGCGGAGCTGCTGTGTGTTTGGGACGCGCTTCTCGGCGGGCTGCAGCTGCCGTGAGAGCGCGTTAAGAAAGGGGCCGCGAGCGGTTCCTTTCTGTCCATTAATGCAGCGGCTTCCATGACTTTCCTTTCCCTTTTGATCTCCGCGTTTGAGATCGGGAGGGCACGGAAAAATTCCTAGCCGTCCAGGGGTGAGTTTCCCGAAAGCATCGTTGTTGAACCATGGTCGTAAGTCCCATTGAACTCTATTGGTAACGACGGAACTTGCGACCATAGTTCGCTTTGGGAAACGCACCCCTGGGGTTCCGTCGTTACCAATAGAGTTCAATGGGACTTACGACCATAGTTGGCTAACGATGCTTTCGGGAAACTCACCCCAGGGTAGCGTTTCCCAAAAGCATCGTAAGCCTAAGATGATCGTAGCTCCATTGGTTTCAATGGAGCTACGATCAACTTAAGCTTACGATACTTTTGGGAAGCGCAGCCCAGATTTGTATCTGAACCCAGACAGACGGGAGGAGGAAGAAGCGAGAGTGAGGTGGGTGATCGATTGTAAACACTGTTGCGTTTGTAATCGATTCCCCAGCTACATAGGGCGATTTATATCTACCCTCTCCTCTTCTTCCACCTCCTGTGTGTGTGTTATATATATATATATATATATATATATATATATATATATATATATATATATATATATATATATATATATATATGTATGTGTATATAAACATAATTCATGCTCAGATACTTCTTATGGTCAGACTGATGGCTGGGCCCATAGTGATTATTTATGTCAGCCTGCTGTTTCTGTTTGATAGTAAGAGGATCTTTTAGGTTTAAAAGATCCTTAGATTCCATCCTTTTTATGTAAAATAGGAGCATTAGGAGTCTTCGGTCTTTGAGTTGAGGGGGGTCTATATTTTATGTGTTTAAAATAAGACCTTATTTTCCTGTATAGTTTTCTGGGCATGCAGTCAGAAGAAGTAAGGGGTTTTTGGGCAAACTGAAGTTGATAGGCTGGCTAGTGTGCAGGCCACAAAATGGCCGCCTTTTAGCCACCTGTTGTTTAGAGTAGCTTCTCATCTGCTGTGTTCTAGGGTAGTTTGAGTTAGCACTCGTCACTTCAGTTATTATGCATGTTTAGGTCGGCCTTAATCGGCCGCCTGACATTGTTTGCTTGTGAGCTTCACTTTCTTTCTCTTTTTCATGAGATTTGGAGGTGAAGCCCAGGCTTCACTAGGCTTGTGGCCCTGTAAGAAGGCCCATAGCTTAGCGGCCAGGCTAGAGCTAGGTTAGGTGTGTTATTTACGTATAACCCTATGTATACTATCCCTTGTCAGGTTGTATAGTTCGTAGTTCTGGCCTCCTCCCGAGGGAGTTGTTAGGCCGTATGCCCATTATCCCCTTGTTTTGTAAGTGCAATTGTTGAGTTTAACAGCTAGGTTATAGACTGTTTTTAGACTTCCTGATGCTGTTATCTCAGGTGGTAGGCCCTTATCTTTGTGTAGATAAGTCATGCTGTGTGTGCAAGGCCCCACTTTCTAGAACTTTTATGCTAGGGAAAATGTGTTTTTTCCTCTGAGCCACTTGTTTCTTTAATCAAGTTTGAGTTGACGTTGCTAGGGTTTAGCATTCGTCCTCTATGGCTCAGCACAGATTTGAGAATCTGTATGGAGAGAATTATTTTCCTCTTTGAAAACAGCATATACATCAAAGCGCTGCATTTGCTTTGAAGTTCTAGACTTTTGCCCTACATTGTATGTGAGCTTACTTATGCTGCCACAGGTTAGCACCTGTTCCCGTAATAGCAGGCTTTTTCATGTAGCCGCTATTGGAGACACTGGTGACCTATATTCCCCATTAGTAGGTTTCAGTGCTTCCCACAGGTTTGAAATATACTTGCGGTGGTAGCCGGGCGAAAAATCCTCCTATTACCCACGGCACAAAAATGGTCTACTACATGTGACAAACAAATAATCTGTGATTTTTTTAACAGTATTTTTATTTATTGAAATTAATTTTAATTGCATAGCATATTACATTTAATTACATACTAATATTATGCATTATTATGCATAATTACAGCATTTAAATGGTTCACCTTTTCCTATGTTCTCCTTGCTGTCATATAGTGTCTCTCTCAGTGAATGGGACACAGAGTTTACTAGTAAAATTTATAAAATTAATAATATATGTGTCAAATAATGTTCTCAAGTCTTTTCTTCCTGTGGGGAAGACTACAATAATTTACCATGAATTAAATGGAAATCAAATTAAATACAATTTATTGTGTAACCAAAATATCAATAATCCCAAAAGAAAAAAAGAAAAAACTTAGCGTGTGACTTTTAATTATAAACAAGCCCGAAATACACCGGGACTCTTATTTTGAAATGTCTGTACTATTGCAGGCTGATCCTTCAGATTCTTACAATCGTCTAAAACATTTTATATAAAGGCCATTAAGTAAACTTGGTAATAATTTATCAACTTGAGTTCATTAGCAATCGCTTGGCATAAATCTGCGCTTTTCATTGATTGAGAATCACTTTGAAGCAGTCTGAAGCACTGTTGCGTGAGCCTGTAGAAAGCGCAACAGCGCCCCCTTGTGACTTTGCAAAATGCAGCGCCTGTGGGAATGTTAGAGAGTAAACGGTTCTGACGCACACATAACGAGCAGGTACGAAACGACTAGTTTATCGATCGCAGATGGTTTCATTATCTTGCGGATATAAAAGTATAAGAGGATAAAAATAATAAAAGCAAAAATGTGTCTCAAAATATACTTGGGCGGTCGTTATTATACGTGGGCGGCCCGCCCAAGTAAAGTCTATGTGTGGGAAGCACTGGGTTTATTGGTGTTACTGAGTGCATCACCTGTTGGATTGCATACTCAGGGTAGTATAGAACCACTTTTTGAGAAAAGCTGGTTTCTATTAACTCCCTTTTTTGGTGATCTTGTTAACAGCTAAATTGCATATATCTTTGATTGTAGGCTCTTATGGTTAATTAGCCTCCTTCTAGTTAGCAGTTGTTTTTCTAACAAGTGCTGTTAGCTGATCATAGTTTTCTCACATAGTTTACAGCATTTCACGAGCTGAAGACAAGTGTCATTAGAATGGTAGGCCTCAACAGGCCTCCTTTCTAGTTCACATGCTGGCACAGTTTGTGTTTTGTTCTGCAAACAAGGCTGAATGCCACTTGTCGCTGAGATTGTAGGCCCCACTAGGCCTCCTTTTTAGTTGATTTGTTGGCAGGATGCTTTGGAAAAACCTGATCACCTTAAAAAGGCCACGCCCCACCTCGACGGATAGGCCCTAATAAGGCCTGTTCACGTTGGGTGGCAGCGTTCTATGTATTTCTTCTGAGGAAGTTTCAATACTAAATACATGGCTTTTGGGTGGACTGGTTATGGCAGCCACTTGCTGATGCCATATGTTTACTAAGGCAGGCCACTTCTCGGCCTCCGGTGTAGCATTTGGAGTTCAGCTACGTACTCTTCTCACTGTGAGAATTTATGGTGCTTTTCCGAGTACTTTGAGTGGCTAGCCCCTCAGGGTGTATGCTGTGGTTAAACCTTACTGAGGTTTGGTTTGAATTGCATCCGTCTCCCTGAGCCTGATCTTATGCTAGTTGAGCTAATAGCCACCTAGATGTCTAAGGTGGATCTATTCAAAGCTCCTAGAGATGGCCACTGGACTTATGCCATATGTCTAAAGGTTGCTAGGCCCTATGGGCCGCCTTTTTCAACATAGTGGTATATGTTGACGTGTATTTCTCTCTGAGAACCTTTATATACACTTCTGGTTGGCCAGGTGCCCAGATGATATTTAACCTCCTTAGTGTCGGTTATTTATCGTTCTTCGGTGCCTAAGAACACTGCCACGAGCTGATGCCCACGTGTCTGTTGAGGTGATAGGCCCTCACGGGCCTTCCTCGACTATGTGTTGGCGTATGTTGTACTCCTCTTGCTTGAAAGAGTAAAAAGGTGCTTTTACTGAGTGCACTGCTCGTTGGTTTGTGTTGGGTAGATTATCATGCTGGCGCTTTGCAGTCTCCTATGCTGCCGTTGAAGTTACCTGTCTGCTGCAGCAAGACAGGTGTTCAGGGTGGCCCCTTCAGGCCACTTGTTTCTGTTTCACTTATAGCTACTATCATGCTGTAGACCCCTCTTTGGCCTCCATGAGTATGTGCCCATTGCATGGTCTACCTGTTAGGTGAGCTTTGTACTTGCCTTCTGGGGTTATGTTGTAATAGTGCTTAGCTCCCTAAGCTGATCATGGTGGTAGGCCTTAATCAGGCCTCCTCCTAAGATTCAGCCCCAGGCTGGTTTGTGCTCCCCTGTATCAGGGTTCTCTAGCGCACAGCCTCCTCAGTGCGTTAATTTAGCACTGAGTAGATCCTAGGATGAGTGGATTATCTCCCCTCAATAGGAGGGTTCATAGCACTCAGCTGAGTTCTGCTCTCCAGGATGCCCGTCTCTACGCGTGGGTCTGAGTTGCTCCTGCCTTTCTGCAGTCACTCTTACCTGCTATCTTCTATGAAGAATGCGTTATGGAGATTCTGTACTCAGACAGGGTTGGCCAAGACTAAGTTTGTCCTATGACAGACCAGGTCGGCCTCCCTGGTGGCATTGGGGGTGACTTCGTTCCCCTCTAGTGACTGGACGGGGTTCCCTTCGGTTCCCTGGCCTCATTCCCTTAAAGAAACCACTTTGTCTGCGGAAAAGTTTTTTGTACACTCTAGTGCCTCTAGCGTCCTTAGTAGGCCTTTTCTCTCTCTGGAAGGCCTTCTGTAGGCTCAGCTTGGGCTGTTGGCCATAGGGAATGCTGTCACTGACAGCCTGGTGTGACCCGAGGGTGAGTTGCTAAGCGTTTCATTCGAAACTGCTTGACGTTTGTCAGCCATATTATTTGGCATGCACTCTCCTCAAGCATGGCGGCGTGGGTACATCGTTCCCCAAAGCGTGATTGAACGCAGAGTTGAAGTTCCCTTTCGAAAAGGAACGTCTCATATTATGTATGTAACCATAGTTCCCTGAGAACCAGGGAACGAGACTCTGCGTTTTCTTGCCATGCTTCAGGCTGCCTGCCTGCAGAACAGTCCCTCAAGACGATGGATGTCTTCTGTTTCTCCAGGCGCTCCTTTTATACTTCCGGGTCGCGCCATATGACGTCATAGGCTGTCGCCGGCCAATAAGGATTGGAGTTATTGGATAGTTGCTTTCAGACACCTGGGTCACGTGACGTTCCCCAAAGAGTGATTGAACGCAGAGTCTCGTTCCCTGGTTCTCAGGGAACTATGGTTACATACGTAACCTGAGACGTTTTCCATTCTGCGCTCGCTTTCTCGGCAGAGAAACGGTGGAGGGGAGATGAGTCTGCTGTCGATTCCTGTCTTGTCTGATTTTATTATTTATCATTGCTCTTTGGGCACCGTTAGCGAAGTGCAGTTTGTATATTAACAATACAGGGAGCATCATGAGTAGATGGATGTGCTTTTGTTCGTTTTTTCGTTTGTTTGAAGTCATTTGTGTATCATACTGCGAGGATGATAATTGTTGTTTGATATCAATACCTATTGTTTCCCTGTGTATTTTTCGGGTGAGACTGTGTCGGTAGGAATATTGAAAGCCTATGAAGTCAACTCGTGTTCAAGGTGGAAGCTTCTAAATAGGGCTCTGCAATTTCGATAACAGTAGACTGGCCTTGCTGAATTATTAAGCAAATAAATAATATAGTAATATTTAAAATTAAAACCAAGAGAAAATTGAAATTGTTTGTGGAAAAAGTCCAGAAAGCATAAATTTAAATTGTGCAAATTTTTAGGATTTATTGCATATAAAAAAATATAAGATTGTGTTTAGCCACAAAGTGAGTATTTTGAGTGTTTTATCTAATATATGAAGTTATATTGACCTGTTCTTTTGTGTATTGAAGTCCTTGCAAAGCACTAAAACCTAAAATGCTAAATAACTTTTTAAATTTCCTACATAACTCGATCTTGTCAGAGTGGGTGTCAAAGCAGAGCAGCACATCAGCAATTATTTTTGTATGTGGATGTCTGTCTTATGAAGGAGATTGGATTGGATTGTAAAAAGGCTTACAAATTCAACTAATGGCTATTTGCCATATTTCCTCCAAGTCACTTTGATGAGGTAAAGTTAGTTTTGAACCAAATTCCTGTTCTGCTCTGTTCTATCTCACCTGTGTTAGATTGAGTGTGCTGCTATCTTCAAAGTATTGTTTTCCAAATTTTAGTGATACAATATGTACAACTGTATTTAGATAATTCTGCTGAGTAGTTTTTGTTTTGTTATTATTTTATGCATTGTCTCAGATAGGGTAAAGGGTAAAGAAAAATACTATATACATGAAAAAAATATAGTTTTTTTAATATCCTGTTATTTGTCATCTGAAGATGTCTGAAATATGTATTCATAATCCCTGGTGGACAGCTTGAAATTTTATCTATTGTAGAGAATTTTAGTATGTGTTAATGGAAATAACTTTTGCATTGTGTTGAATGAGAACAAGATTGAGTGACTAAGTTAAAATTAAATTGATTTGAGTAAAGAAAGAACATTTTTACCTTTTGTTTTGTTCAATTTTGATGTATTTGTGAGGATTATTTATAATGTGTTCAGATAATTTAGAATAGTTTGCTCTTTTCTGCATTTTGCAAAGAAGAACTTGCTTGCTTTATTAAAATAAAAAACAACTGCTGTTGTCAATTGGATGAGACTCTTAAAATAAGTAAAAGCAGAGCAGATTGCTCATGTTCGATTGTGATGACAATTTATGTGGAGTCAATTTGATTTATGCCATTCTCTGAGTGTACAATTTCCAGAACAAGCTGTCCCAACACAAACAAGAGCCAACCTCATGCTCCACCCGGTCCTCATTACAGACTGAGAGACCCAAGGTTCTGGATGAAGAAAGACACTAAAACTGACTAACTGATCATACGAGTGGGGGGACATCAATCTCTTCCTCGTGCGTGGATGCAGGTACTGCCTATACTGTGATCGCTGCAGAAAATGCCTCAAAATTAGACTTGTCATCACAACTTACAAATTGGTAATAGTCTCATAGCAGTTCTTTCTTTTGTTAACCTACTGCACTTTTCTGTTAATAAGCACCAGTCCAACCCTTTATGACATGAAAGTTAAGTTTCTGTTTGACTCACGTTCAGTTAAAACTGGGTTTAGACTTATGGTGTGCAATGAAGAGAGTTTAGACACCGCTCTCAGGACAGACGTGTGTTACAGAGTTCTCTAAATAGAATATGGATGGTAGACATATGATAATAGTCACTCCATCTTGGTTATTTATTAAAAGAAAAAAAAAATCCAAAACTGTAAAATGATTATATCACAAATGCTGGCATCAGAGATTATGATTATGGTTAATCATGGATCCAAAATTATGAGATCTCCATTTTTTTTTATTATTACAACAGCTCATGAGCAACTAAAAAAAAAGGATACTTTTTTATTACATAGATGAATGATAAAATATATTTAAGAATTTTTTCCTCTTAACAGTGGCATGCCTAGGCTGCCTAAATCATTCCAAAAAAAAAAAAAAAAAAACCTGGACAGTGTTGAGCGGGGAATTCCACAGTGCCTGTTTCATCATTTCCAACATCGTTGAAAGAGTTTTATTCGATTTGACTTGGTGGTATTCCACCCTTAACAGTATATATGTTCCCCATTCAGTTCACTGTTTGCAGATGCAGTGACAAAAAAAAAAAAAAAATTATACTCTGGCCAGAGACACAAAAGTGTGAAAGTGTGTGTGAGTAATGGTGCAGCAAAGAAAAATGCCATAAACGGCTGTATTCAAATTTTCTAAAATGGGCATATTATATGAATTATGCCTAATGAAATAATGGTCATGGATGAATTGTGGCTAATAATCCTGACCTGGTTATTGTGGCAGGATGAAACAATGCCATACCTGCACAGGAAATTTCTTGGGAAGGCAGAACAAGCAAACTCGTCCTGTTTACCCCACACAACTTTTTTCTTTCCAGCATGTCATGACGAGTTCCACTGAGTGGAGCTGATTCTGTTCTAAATGTATAATGTAATGTTTTGTGTTTGTTAACATGTTGAAGGTGGGATGAGTGTTATCACTCATAGAGAAATTTATATTATTGTGTAAAAATAAGAAATTATTTACTTATTTAATCAACAAAGAAAATAACATAACAATAAAATTAAATTATGTATGATATTGCCAAATGAGGGAATATCATGGGTTCAAGCCCTGAACGAGCCCTGGATAACCCTCACACCAAATGAATTTTCACAGGTTTTGTTACCCCAAAGAGGACTGGATGGGGTGGTGTGTAAATATATGTTGTCTCTAACAAAACCATTTCAGGGTCTTCATTCACAGGTCAAAGCCGTGCTGTTGATTGCTGAAATTCATCCTACCACTCCGAGTGCTAATGTATTGTTAACCGTATGAAAAACGACAATATGAATTCTCTTCATTTGAACACAAAAGATATTTTGAAGAATGTTGGTAACCAGACATTTGATGGTAGCCACCGACTTCCATATTAGAAGAAAAAAAAAAAAATACTATGCAAGTCAATGGCTACCATCAACTGTCTGGTTACCAACATTCTTCAGAATATCTTTTGTGTTCAAATGAAGAAAGAATTCACGTAGGTTTGGAACAACATGAGGGTGAGTAAATGACAAGTTTAATTTTTGACAACAATTCTCTCTATTAATACTTGTACACTAAACATCCTCTTCATATGACCTTGCCAAAGATCAGCAAGCATTTATACAAAATGTCTCAATCCAACACACAGATTATCAACTGTATGTGTCAAGCGATGTGTGATCCAACTCATCTTCAGGTTTGAGTAAAATCCAGTCACTGTCTACTCTTACACGATATGCATGAAAATGTGAACCAAAGGACAATGGAAGCAAGATCTTATTCATATAGGTTAGGAACTACATGAGGGCGAATAAATTACAGAATTTTAAGTTTTTGGGTGAACTGTCTGTTTAATGCAAGTCTTCTATACAGATTTGTCAGATATGTTGTTTAATCTTGGAAGCAAGATTGTTAGTGAAACTCACAATATTTGTAATTTGCATACACTGAAAATGTGATTGTGAAAGTAGAACATTTTTTTTCATTCAGGAATTGACTTAAGGGCTGGGCGTATCCTCTGTGACTATCTCTACCTGGCAGATCTTCAGCCAGAGCAACCTGTCTTGTTTCAGTGTATGTAAAAAATGTAAAAAAAACCTGTAGAATGTGAAGACATAATTAACATTCAGTGCATCACTGAAAGCAATTTTATTTAAGAAAATGCTGTTAGGTTTCTATACTGTAGCCTTTATATATAAGGGGCAAGGGGGGCAGTTACCCCCCATAATTTTTCCCGTTGTGAGCCGTCAGCTTGTCCACTACTATATTTCATTTCCCGAGTACCGTTCCGTCGCTCTGTCTCGCGCACAGTTGAGCGCGGGCCTTATCGCCCGTGAGCGCGGAAAGACAATCACAAAAAACGCGGCCACTATTCAGAGAGTGTGGATTTGGATAAAACAGTTTAACGCTTTGATGCCGTGCCTGAACACCGTTTATCCGTTCACAGTGGCGTAGCCTATATCGGATGGGGCACGCAGGGCTATTAAATTCTTCTTCTTATTATTATTATTATTATTATGCTACTTTTATTATTAAAATAATATTGTAATTCATTTGCTCCGCAATATCATAGCGCATATCACTGACTGTGAGTGAGGATAATAAAAGATTAGTTGGATACTCCTCATTTAAAAAACAACTAGTTTAACACGAAATATTTTCGTATATATTTTTTTTTTTCCTCACTATGGACCACAAGAGAAATATCAAGAAAATAAATTAACAGAATATGCGCCGTTAACGCAGCGACAGATGGCAAAAGCTCAGTCAGTTTTTACTTTCAGTTTCTGTAGCAGCTGCGGCTCTGTATGGGCAGGTGGGGTAGACCCTCACCAAAATATTCATCCTAAAATATAGGCCTACCGCTATGTACACTGAATTAATAATAAATTATAAATGTGTTCAGCATTTTGCAACAAATATTTTTCAGATTTGAGTCGTAAAGTGAGCAGGATATTTTAATGTAGCACATGGATTCGACAGGCATGTAAGGGGGGCAGCCGGTCTCAGGGCCCATCCCAGCTCTACAGCGCCACACAACTTTCCTATGTAAATCTGTGATGTAAAATGGAACTGCAGCACCCTCTCATAGAGAGCCATTGTGGCAGATTTCTGGCTGCCCCGCTTATTTCCACGTTAAACACACCTCGCTCCAGACCAAGACGATATCAGTCACGCTTCAGATATGTGTCTGCATCAGGTCAGTAACTGTTTGGCATGTCTGTTCTTCCTATGTCGAGTAGCGTATCTTTAATTTAAACGTGCTCATATTAATAGCTTTTATAGTAGTAGTTCTGTTGTTTATGTTTGTTCTGAAAATAGACATGACTTTTTTCCTCACTCGAATTCCTACATAACTATTCTAAAACAAAATTCGGAAGCAGAAATACTACAATTCTATGATTCTGTGTGTTGTGTGTACTAAAGTCTGTCAATCATCATTAGAGTGCCACCCTCAGGCTGAATAACGCAAAGGCATTCGAATTCTACCAAAAGTGTGTCTGATGTGTTCAGCGATTAGAATATAAAGCTTTCAAAATGGTTATCATAAACTAGCGCTAAGACCTAGAATCTGCCCTACATATATTTATGGCAAGGAGCCGCTACTGTTCTCTAGTGAGACTTCACCCGCATAACTCTCACGCAAAGTTTGCACATTGTTTGTGTGATATCAACTGGCTTGCCTTCTTGGTTTAAAATGGTAATATTTTTTAAATTGCGACGTGACATTTTTCTTTATTACCAGTTGCTCGCAAAATGACGGACACTGATTCAGATATCGTCCGCGTTATTTCCCGTGATAATAAAATTTAGTGAATTATTAAATAAATGAGTTGATAAATGAGTAGTATTATTAAATAAAAGAACAAGCAACTTAAACTTCTGCGAATAATTTGCTGATGCAGCAGGTACAAAAAAAGACGTTTACCTGCAAAACAAAAAAACGAAAACAAAAAAATCTTGCCCCCCCCCCAACTCGAGAGTCAAATGTCGCCCATGTGTGTGTATATATATATATATATATATATATATATATATATATATATATATATATATATATATATATATATATATATATATGAGTCATTCTACGAAACGGGTGCCATTTCCACTTTGCATTTTTCAAAATTTTCATTATGAACAATTTTTTAAACAAACTTACAAATTGAAAGATATGTTAATCCTCCAAAAAACCTATTTTCCCACCTCAGGCACAAAATCTTTATTAATATTATCCTTTTTATTCAGGCAAGGAAGCCATTCTTGTACCACCCCGTCACTGACAATATGTAGGCCATTGGAGTAGTAAAACAAGAAATGGATTTTTAAAATGTAATGTTTTCCTAATAGAAAAATGTCCCTTTTTTGGAAACCATCAATAGAAAGTCTGTAATTTAATATATTTTTTTGATTTTTAGATTTTTAATTTTGAAACATGAATTTGACCTTTCAATTGCCTCATTGTTTGTACTGAAAAAATGAATTCACTTAAAAAAATACAAATAAAGTTACATTTATCTGATCAGTCCACACAACAAGAACATCATTCAACATTAATTTATGTAATATTTAATTTTCTTTCCATAAACTTTTAACAAAATGACCCTGTGACGGGGTGGTAAATATGACGGGGTGGTAAATGATGTGATGGGGTGGTATGGACGAAGTGTTTCTCTATATGATCTGCTGGTTTTAAACTTTAAAAATTGGGGGAGGGAGACATTCAAACTGAGTAAAAAGTGTGTGAGTGATACAGTGAGTGAATGAGTGAATTAATAAACCAAACAGTGTTGCCAAGTCTGCATTTTTCCTGCAAAATTGGGCTAGGCTACTTTTACACTGTTGCCGTGGGTTGTTTTTCCTGTCCACGGGTTGAAGCGAGCCCAAATAACATGATATTTAGCCCTTGGAATGCACATTTTACCAAGGGAACCCTGCCAAAAAAAAAGTTTTACCCCCCAGAATGTGATTTTTATCAGGGGACATTTTGGGATGAAATTTACCACCCCGTCACGTTTTTGTGATGGGGTGGTATGTGACGGGGTGGTAAATTTCATCCCAAAATGTCTGCGAATCTCCCATGTGGTCAAGTTTCTCAACTAGCATACATGCATTCAATCTGAAATATAATTATCTTTGTATTAATAATGTAAAAGAAATAATAAGAAACAGTTTTCCCTATCTATTTTGCGTGACGGGGTGGTAAGGTTAAGCTTGACGGGCCCTGCCTAACATGAAAAAGCAACAAATAAACAATGTAAAAATAATGTACATAGTTGCTTACACTTGTTCTTGGTGGCTGTAAAGCTCAAATTATGTCACTTAGGCTTTGTGATGTCATTTAAAGGAAGAGAGCATAAGTCAAACTGAGGGACACGCACAAATCATAAAATATTTACAAAAAAAATAAGGTTTATTGTGAATAAATATATTTTGTGTAAACAGGGACAAATATAATCCTGAAAATAGTATATGTTTGAAAAAAATATATAATATATTTGGTGATATTTTAGATGCAAGTGTCATGTTGGTTAACACGGACATGTGAAATTGGTTATGTAATAATGAAAAATGATTAAAAATAGTATGCTAATCTTCAAAAAAAGCATTTTTATGATATATCATGTTAAAAAGAACACTTGAATTAATAACTTTTAAGCTTTGGAAACAGACTTTGGGACATTTTTTGTGCCTTATGCATCTGATCAAATGTTGCGGACCCAAATGGCACCCGTTTCGTAGAATGACTCACATATATATATATATATATATATATATATATATATATATATATATATATATATATATATATATATATATATATATATATATATATATGACAATAATAATACTATATCTGTACATATTTCACATGAATCCCAATGTTTTCCTCCTCAATTATGAGTGCGGCTATAAACATCAGTCCATTTCTTGTTGTGACGCTCCCACCCACCCAGATTTGTCCAAGCAAGATCTCACTACGGGAAGGTATTTGTCCAAAAAATGCCCTCGTTGTGACTCCTCATTTGCATTTGTGTGTTTTGTAACCTGTCTACAAGGTGCTACTGGGCTGCTTGTGCTCTGTCTGCACACAGAAAAATCAAGGTACAGGAATGTACCTAAAAGAGTACAAATGCTTTGTCGCCCCAGCTGTACCCTAGCAGGGTACAGAAATGTACCTCTGAACACTGGTACATTTTTGTTACTTCTTGTTTGTACCTCTAAAAGAACAATTTTGCACCCCAATGATAGAAATGTACCTTTAAGTTTATGGTTTAAAATTACATCCTGGTATTCTACCAGAGCCTTTCACTAATATCCAGCTGAACCGATTCTGTCACAGACACGTCAGGTTCCACCATCCACCAATACCAGCGCACTCAATCCCCAGAGTACTAATCACCGCCACCTGCACATCATCAGCACTGCAATTACCCGCACTACAAAAAACTCACACTCACACACATTCACTGTCCGGTCTCGTTTGCACTTCAGTCACATGAATGCTTACTTTAAGGACTCCAGCTCGATACTTACCTGTTTCCAGCGTCTCAGTCTCCCTTGTGTACTTCCCCATCTGTGTGTGAGACTTCCCAGTCTCCAGCGCCGTCATCATTCTCCATTCTGCAATCAACACAAGGACAGTATTATCTCTCTGCTTCTCAGTTTGCATTCATCATTGCTCAATACTCACCTGCTTCTCTGCTGATATCAATAAATACCAGTGTTTGCTTTTACATCTGCCTCCGTGCCATCTCTGTTGTAACAGAAGACCGGACCTTATTTCAAGAGCTCATGGACGCTTTGCGCTGAGCACTCACCTCACCGTCACAGCCTCAGCCACCTTCACCAACACCAGCCGTTGCTTCCGCATCCACCGCTCCCTCACCTCCACCTGCAGTTCACGCCAGTCCCATGGCCAAACCAGCGCCCTACTCAGGATCGGTGGAGGACTGCAGCGGATTCCTCCTGCAATGTGAGTTGGTCCTGGAGATGCAACCGCATCTCTACCCCACAGACATGGCAAAAATAGCGTTCATCATCTCACAACTGCAGGGCAAGGCGTTGCACTGGGCGGATTCCCTCTGGACACAGAAAGGCTCCGTAGTTCAATCCTATTCAGCCTTCGTCTCACACTTCCATGAGGTCTTCGGCAAACCACTTGCAGATTCATCTATTGGTGAGAAACTCTATAATCTTAAACAAGGATCCAAGTCTGTGAATGATTATGCCTTGCAGTTCAGAACGCTAGCCTCCTCCAGTGGATGGAACGAACAAACCCTCATCACTTCCTTTCGTCAGGGGTTGGAACCCAGAGTGCGGTTGCATCTTGCTGCATACGAGGATTCCATCGGCCTCGAACGCTTCATCCAGCTTGCCATCCGCGTAGGCTCTCGTATGCAGTTGTGTCTCGAAGAGCACCAGGGCCAGCCTCTCCCCAACATTCTCCTCCGCCGATCCGAACCCGTGAGCTCTCCAGAACCAGCCAGCGAACCCATGCAACTCGACAATTCTCGTCTCTCGCCTACCGAACTTCAAAGAAGGCTGACCCCAAATCTATGCTTTTATTGTGGTGCTCCTGGGCATGTAATCTCCGCACGCCCAATCCGTCCTCCTCGTCCTATGGTGAGTGCTATCATTCCCTCTATTAAAAAGATGAAACCACTCACTACTGTTGTAACCCTCACTGCCATTGATATATCTGTTCCAGTGGTGGCGCTCCTCGATTCAGGTCAGCAGGAAACTTTATTTCCGGCTCCCTCTGCCGGCAACTCAAGCTTAAAACTTCACCCTCTCCGACCATCTACCAAGTCCACGCCATCACAGGCAAACCCTTGAGTCGCAAGAAGATCAGCCGATGTGTGGGTCCCCTTCAGCTCCGTGTGGGTATTCTGCATGTAGAAGATATCCATCTGCTGGTTCTGGAGGATTCCACTGCTGACATGGTTCTAGGGCGCCCGTAGCTGGAGCAGCACAGCCCAACCATCTCCTGGCGCACGGGCGAGATCCTGAAGTGGGGCAAACACTGCTTTCCCGATTGCTTCTCCGAGATTCCTGTTCCCAAGTCTCCACACTCCAAAGATATCTCCATCTGCACTACCTCCATCGAAAGCCCCATTGAGAAACGTTCAGTGGACATTCCATCCTGTTACGCCCCCTTCAGCGACATCTTTTGCTTGCAACGAGCCTCCAAGCCGCCTCCACGCCGGCCATGGGACTGTGCCATTGATCTGTTACTGGCTGAGCCAATGCCTAGGGGAAAAATCTACCCCCTATCTGTACCGGAGGAGAAGGCCATGGAGGAATACATCGAAGAGGCCTTTAACCAAGGATACAACCGCCCATCTACTTCCCCTGCTGCTTTGAGTTTTTTCTTCGTGGCAAAAAAGGACAGAGGCTTGCGGCCCTGCATAGACTATCGGTCCCTAAACAAGATAACTGTCAAGTTCTGGTATCCACTTCCCCTCGTCCCAGCGGCCCTGGAACATCTCTGTGGTGCCACTGTGTTCACTAAGTTGGACCTCCGCAGCGCGTATAACCTCATCTGGATACGCGAGGGGGACGAGTGGAAGACCGCCTTCGTCACGCCCACCGGCCATTACGAATACCTTGTGATGCCGTATGGCCTTGTCAACGCCCCCTCCGTATTCCAGGATTTCATCCACGAGGTGCTCCGGGAGTTCCTTCACAAGTTTGTACTGGTGTACATTGACATCCTCATATACTCCTGGAGCTTGGCCGAACATTGGCACCACGTTGCGGAGGTCCTCCAATGCTTACGGCAATTACATCTCTTCCTCAAGGCAGAAAAGTGCTCCTTCCACCAGCCTTCTGTCCATTTCCTGGGATATATAATTGATCACAGTGGCATCCGGATGGACGAGGGGAAAGTGGAAGCAATCAAATCCTGACCCACTCCTTCCACCATAAAAGAACTCCAACGCTTCCTAGGCTTTGCCAATTTCTACCGCCGCTTTATCAAAAACTACAGCTCTATCGTCAACCCACTCACCAATCTCCTCCGTCATCATCCCAAGTCTCTGTCCTGGTCCTAGGAAGCCACCAACGCCTTTGAAGCCCTCAAGTGTGCCTTCACCACAGCTCCCCTCTTCGTCCACCCCGATCCAGACCTGCCATTCATCGTAGAGGTGGATGCCTCCACCTCAGGAGTGGGAGCGGTCTTATCTCAGCAGCAGGGGACACCAAGTAGACTCCATGCGCCGCCTTCTCCCGCAAGCTCAACCCGGCGGAGGTCAACAATGACATCGGTGACCGCGAGTTCCTGGCCATCAAGCTTGCCCTGGAGGAATGGAGGCATTGGCTGGAGGGTGCCAAACACCCTTTTCAAGTATTGAAAGACCATAAGAACTTGGAATACCTCAAAGCTGCTAAGAGACTTAATTCCCGTCAAGCTCGTTGGGCCATGTCTACCAACCGCTATGATCACTGCTGAACTTATGTTTAACCACATTTTCCGCTATTACTGCATCCCCGAGGACATCGTCTCAGACAGAGGACCCCAATTTATCTCGCGGGTCTGGAAGGCATTCCTATCCCTCCTGGGTGTGACCGTCAGTCTGTCATCAGGATACCATCCTCAGTCGAACGGGCAGACGGAACGGAAGATCCAGAAGATCGGCCGCTTCCTGCGTACCTTCTGTCATGGCCACCAGGACTCCTGGAACCAGTATCTGGGTTGGCCCGAGTACGCTCAATTTCTTACAACCATCCACTGGACTCACGCCCTTCCAGTGCGTACTCGGTTACCAACCCCCTCTGTTCCCCTGGGACGGGGAACTCTCCAACATTCCAGCGGTCGACTACTGGTTCCGGGAGAGCGAGAAGGTTTGGGACTCAGCTCACCACCAGCTGTAGAGAGCCCTGCGCAGACGCAGGATGACAGCCGACCTTCGGCGCTCCAACGCTCCATCCTACCAACCGGGGCAGAAGGTCTGGCTGTCAACCAGGGACATCAGACTGCGTCTGCCCTGCAAGAAGCTGAGTCCCCACTTCATTGGCCCATTCACCATCATCAGACAGATCAACCCCATCACGTATCGCCTTCAACTTCCTCCACAATACAAAAATCATCCTACTTTCCACGTATCACTTCTCAAACCTCACCACCCTTCTGTTTCTCCCTCCACAGAACCTGACGTGGCAGCCGCCGAGCCCCCCCTTCCACTCATCCAGGATGACGGAGCAGCCTACGAGGTTCATGAAATACTGGACTCCCGGCGCCGTGGTGGTCTACTGGAATATCTGTTGGACTGGGAAGGCTACGGTCCCGAGGAGCGTTCATGGGTCCCCAAAAATGATATCCTCGATCCCAGTCTTCTACAAGCTTTCCACGCCAGCCACCCAGACAGACCTGCCCCACGCCCAAGAGGACGACCACCACGACGCCGGGGTCCTCGGCCCTCAGGAGCGGGGGTACTGTCACAGACACGTCAGGTTCCACCATCCACCAATACCAGTAGGGGTCGACGTGGCCGATTATCGGCGCCGATATTAAGCATTTTTATTGTTATCGGCATCGGCCATTTTCAAAACCGATTTGCCGATAAAACCATTTTATTTTGAAATGCGCGATCTGGCACTGATCCAGCCACCTCAGTCAGAGCGCACCGCTCTGTGGCCTAGACTAAGCCCCGCCCATCGTCCGTCTGATTTGTTGGGAGTCACGAGCCTGGCCAATCAATACGGCTGGCGCGGCTGGAAAATGTTCCGCTCTCACACCGAAAGCACAGGAGCTGCTTCAGTGATCATCATCACACATCAATAAGTTATCTCTCGAAGGTAAGAATGCAGTAAACGTTCCTGAAGTTGCAATAAATCACTACACTGAAGTTGCAAAACACCTAAATATAATAGATTTATGATGACAAGCCCCGTTCAGTTATTATACTGTGAATTCCCGGTCAATGTCCGTCATTGCAGTGATATGCTTTAACGGATCATCACATCAGTGCTGAGATAGTGAAACTAAAACCTACTTCTCTCACCATTCGGCCAACTTAACGTTATATTGTGAATAGATTATCAACACGAATGAATTCACTCACGTCTGCTGCGTTTTTTTTTTTTTTTTTTTTGTGTTGTTCACATAGCTTCACTGAACAGCGTCCGTTCCGTTAGGGCTCTTAGTCAAAAAAATTGCGCATATTTGGAGAAATATTGCTTTATTCTAACATGATTGCAAAATAATTTATCATACAGATTCAGAATTACCATTATGCAATTTTGAAGAGCTGAAAGGGCATCAAGCGCGAGCTCTGACGCAACGCGAGCTCCCTAGTCCTAAATTAGTTATCTCCGCGGCCGCGCTCTCTCATTTGACTAATAACCCTATGCTAATAACTTAAATTGTCAATAATCAGAGGCCTTTTTATTCTTAATTTTGACATTAATTTTCATTTTTACACTAGACACATATCGGTTCAAAATATCGGTTATCGGTCTCCTTGATCTGTAATAATCGGTATCGGCATCGGCCCTGAAAAATGCATATCGGTCGATCCCTAAATACCAGTGCACTCAATCCCCAGAGTACTAATCACCACCACCTGCACATCATCAGCACTGCAATTACCCGCACTACAAAAGACTCACACTCACACACATTCACTGTCCGGTCTCGTTTGCACTTCAGTCACATGAATGCCTACCTTAAGGACTCCAGCTCGATACTTACCTTTCTCCAGCATCTCCAGTCTCCCTCGTGTGCTTCCCCATCTGTGTGTGAGACTTCCCAGTCTCCAGCGCCGTCATCATTCTCCATTCTGCAATCAACACAAGGACAGTATTATCTCTCTGCTTCTCAGTTTGCATTCATCATTGCTCAATACTCACCTGCTTCTCTGCTGATATCAATAAATACCAGTGTTTGCTTTTACATCTGCCTCCGTGCCATCTCTGTTGTAACAGATTCATCCAAAAATAATAATAATACTGTACTTCAGGTATATATAAAAAAGATTAAAAAAATAATAAAAAAAACCACTTGCATGGGTAGGGAGACAATTCTTTCAGAAGCATTAGGCTTTGTGACCATTTTGTTACCAGTTTAAAATACAAAACAGAGGTGGTGCTTTTTTTTTTTTTTTTTTTTTTTTTACAATTTATTTTTAATCACAAAAGTAACAATTCTAAGTAGAAAGTACAGAACATTCTCAATTCAGTTTTATAACTCTCATACTGGATATTCTGTATTAAACCTGTTAAAAAAATATTTCAAATGAACATGTTCAATGCGTTGGAACAACAAGAGGGTGAGTAAATGACAAGTTTAATTTTTGGCAACAATTCTCTCTATTAATACTTGTACACTAAACATCCTGTTCATATGACCTTGCCAAAGATCAGCAAGCATTTATACAAAATGTCTCGATCCAACATACAGATTATCAACTGTATGTGTCAAGCGATGTGTGATCCAACTCATCTCCAGGTTTGAGTAAAATCCAGTCACTGTCTACTCTTACATGATATGCATGAAAATGTGAATCAAAGGACAATGGAAGCAAGATCTTATTCATATAGGTTAGGAACTACATGAGGGCGAGTAAATTACAGAATTTTAAGTTTTTGGGTGAACTGTCTGTTTAATGCAAGTATTCTATACAGATTTGTCAGATATGTTGTTTAATCTTGGAAGCAAGATTGTTAGTGAAACTCACAATATATGTAATTTGCATACACTGAGAATATGTGATTGTGAAAGTAGAACATTTTTTTTCATTCAGGAATTGACTTAAGGGCTGGGCGTATCCTCTTGCCATCCATCTTCAGAGAAAAGTTTGAACACTACATTACTATGAGAGAGGTAGGCTTCAGAAATATCTTCAGGTGTGGTGGATATGCAATGTTGATACAAATACATACAGAGGCTGTCACGAAGGCTTCGTCAAGGGTGGTGCACTGGCACACAACCATTATATCTACCTTCACCACACTGCAACTGGAAAATGGCAATTATTGGAAGAGGGCATTCTCTATCAGTTGAATGGTTGGAAAGGGTGTAGCAGGGTCCCCCTACATAAAAAGAAAAATCAAAAAGAAAACAGATTTTCAAATGCAAAAAAAAAAAAAAAAAAAAAAAAAAAAAGTTATGGCGACAGAGCACAAGCAGCCCAGTAGCATCTTGTAGACAGGTTACAAAACACACAAATGCACATGAGGAGTCACAACGAGGGCATTTTTTGGACAAACACCTTCCCGTAGTGGGATTTTGGTTGGACAAATCTGGGTGGGTGGGAGCGTCACAACAGGAAATGGACTGATGTTTATAGCTGCACTCAATTGAGGAGGAAAACATTGGGATTCATGTGAAATATGTACAGTGAAATATTAAATAATGATTTATGCCATTCTCTGAGTGTTCAATTTCCAGAACAAGCTGTCCCAACACAAACAAGAGCCAACCTCATGCTCCACCCGGGCCTCATGACAGACTGAGAGACCCAACGTTCTGGATGAAGAAAGACACTAAAACTGACTAACTGATCATACGAGTGGGGGGACATCAATCTCTTCCTCGTGCGTGGATGCAGGTACTGCCTATACTGTGATCGCTGCAGAAAATGCCTCAAAATTAGATTTGTCATCACAACTTACAAATTGGTAATAGTCTCATAGCAGTTCTTTCTTTTGTTAACCTACTGCACTTTTCTGTTAATAAGCACCAGTCTAACCCTTTATGACATGAAAGTTAAGTTTCTGTTTGACTCACGTTCAGTTAAAACTGGGTTTAGACTTATGGTGTGCAATGAAGAGAGTTTAGACACCGCTCTCAGGACAGACGTGTGTTACAGAGTTCTCTAAATAGAATATGGATGGTAGACATATGATAATAGTCACTCCATCTTGGTTATTTATTATAAGAAAAAAAAAAATCCAAAACTGTAAAATGATTATATCACAAATGCTGGCATCAGAGATTATGATTATGGTTAATCATGGATCCAAAATTATGAGATCTTCAGTTTTTTTTATTATTAGAACAGCTCATGAGCAACTAAAAAAAAAAGGATACTTTTTTATTACATAGATGAATGATAAAATATATTTAAGAATTTTTTCCTCTTAACTGTGGCATGCCTAGGCTGCCTAAATCATTCCAAAAAAAAAAAAAAAACCTGGACAGTGTTGAGCGGGGAATTCCACAGTGCCTGTTTCATCATTTCCAACATCGTCGAAAGAGTTTTATTCGATTTGACTTGGTGGTATTCCACCCTTAACAGTATATATGTTCCCCATTCAGTTCACTGTTTGCAGATGCAGTGACAAAAAAAAAAAAAATTTATACTCTGGCCAGAGACATAAAAGTGTGTGTGTGTGTGTGTGTGTGTGTGTGTGTGTGTGTGTGTGTGTGTGTGAGATGGTGCACCATAGCAAATTAAAATGCCATAAACGGCCGTATTCAAATTTTCTAAAATGGGCACATCATATGAATTATGCCTAATGAAATAATGGTCATGGATGAATTTTGGCTAATAATCCTGTCCTGGGTTATTGTGGCAGGATGAAACAATGAAATTTCTTGGGAAGGCAGAACAAGCAAACTCGTCCTGTTTACCCCCCACCTAACTTTTCTTTTCTTTCCAGCATGTCATGACGAGTTCCACTGAGTGGAACTGATTCTGTTCTAAATGTATAATGTAATGTTTTGTGTTTGTTAACATGTTGGGATGAGGTGGGATGAGTGTTATCACTCATAGAGAAATTTATATTATTGTGTAAAAATAAGAAATTATTTACTTATTTAATCAACAAAGAAAATAACATAACAATAAAATTAAATTATGTATGATATTGCCAAATGAGGGAATATCATGGGTTCAAGCCCTGAACGAGCCCTGGATAACCCTCACACCAAATTAATTTTCACAGGTTTTGTCACCCCAAAGAGGACTGGACGGGGTGGTGTGTAAATATATGTTGTCTCTAACAAAACCATTTCAGGGTCTTCATTCACAGGTCAAAGCCATGCTGTTGATTGCTGAAATTCATCCTACCACTCCGAGTGCTAATGTATTGTTAACCGTATGAAAAACGACAATGCTCTGTCAGAAAAAAAGGTACGGTGCTGTCACTGAGGCTTGTACCCTAAGGTACAAAGGTAAAAGGGTACTAATATGTACCTTTAAGGTACAAATATGCACTTTTAAAGTACCTTTAAGGTACTAATATGCACCATTTAGGGTTAAGTAAGGTACAAAGATGTACCTTTTTACCTTTGTACCTTAGGGTACAGCCCCAGTGACAGCACCGTACCTTTTTTTCTGACAGTGTGTTGTTGTCTCGTTTTGTTCTTGTTTTTTTCGTGTGTCTTCTCCATTCAGTACGAGTAGATGTAATCAGGAGATTTATGTGTGGTATTTTCATCGAACCAGTTGGCTAAACTGGTGGCTTAAAAGCCCAATGTTTGCTCCAACTGATCAAGAGCGTCCCAAAACCAAGGAAGGATCGACGAGCACCGCAGTGCTTAGCAACACAAGGGGAATTCTACAGAGAGACTGATCACCTTATCCTACTGCTGAAGCACAGAATGGAGAGATTGAGACTTTGAATGATTGAGTTGTTTAGAGTTATCAAATGATATATAGTCGTTTAATTTGTCTATTTGTGTGATACATCTGATGGTTAGGTTATTTTACGTAGTTTTTATTTAGGTGTAGTGTTGATATTGAATTCACAAATTATTTTGGCAGATTCATTTTACCATTTACATTACATTACTAAAACTGACTAAAAAAATTCAAAATTAGTGGAAGAAATTCATCAGTTGCGGTAAGTCCTCAACCCAGCAAAAGTCCAGGGGACATTCGGGGTCGGGTTCGTTTAGAGGCCCTTGTCGGACCAGCCTGGTGAAGGCTTCCAGTCAATATTCTATGCAGTTAGCTGGGGTTAGAGAGGTACCTGTAGCTTTACTTAGAGTTGATGCTTTTATATTTAATTTATTCTACATCCATTTTGTATCTTTTGAAAAATTTGTTGAGTCTTTAAAGACTCAAGTGGGGGAATTGGTGGATCCATAATGGTTTATATTCATATTCATGCATTTTATTAATATTTATGTTAATCGTTTATGGCTTATGATTTATCAGTTTCACTTTTGATTTCATATATTTATGTACTCATACTTTATATATTAATTCTTATCATATTTTCAAGTATTTACTTGTTATTGTACCCTTATGGTTATTCTTCTTTTATATTTAAGTGTACGTATGCTTGTTATGTTCAGTTGTTCTTCAAGTGTTCTGGTGTGACAGGTCCTGACACGTTTGTGGTTAGATATTGGACGCCTGCCAGTACTGCAGAAGTGATGTTTTTCAGAATTAGTTGCTCATTTGAATCCAATCAAAATATGTCTGTTATTATTTCTGCTGACATTTGATTGTGTAAGATTTGCAAAAATCCCTAAGGGTAAAAACAACTTTTATATCTACTTTTGGTATCTGACCATTTAACCTTTTCTTATTAGAACAAAAACAGTTTTAGTGGGTTGAGAATTTCCCTAAATGCTTATGGTATCATATGGACTGAGTCGTTAATTTAGCTTTTCCCTCCTTTGGTCTCCAGGGCTTCTGCTTCTTCTCTCTTATCTGCAAATTATTGTTATTTCTTTCTGTATATTCTGATCTTCATCTATTAGATACAATACTCTGGATTTTAGAATACTCAATTTTATTATTATTAATTCTTTCTGGTTGTTATGTTACCTTTTGGTTTTATTAAACATTATCGATTTAAAGTTGTGTTATTTTTTTCCTATTACAAGGAAACATTCTCAATCTTTTTTTCCCACAAAATGATGTATTTCATTGACAAAAAAAATTATTGTGAAAAAAACATGAAGCACTGTGAATCAGGATTCAGTTTAACACAGTGGTGATATGAAACTATATGGAACTAAATGATCAAACCTGCAGTATATTCACAATGAAATGTATTAGTTTTATTCTACAAGCTTTCCATAACAATTAAAATTGTGTTTATGTTAAATTAGCTGCTAAAATAATAGACCATGTAGTAATTTGCGTAATATCAAAGATGAAAGTAAATAATGAGAGTAGTTTCACTTTTGAATAAAAAAGAGCAACTGATTCTGTTTTAATTTTAATCACAAATGAGAAGAAGTCACGACATATGACATATTTAATTAGCGAAAACACTTGTATTTAAACACAGATTAACACACTTTACACAGGCTCTTGTGATCCCAGTGATACCAGCCTTTGCTACTGACACATTCAGTCTGAAATATATCATAAAGTGACATTACAACAAACATGTATTATTAAAATTTTTAATACACTCATGTTCAAAACAAAGTGAAAAATAAAAGTGTCTGCTTTGTCTGGTGTACAGGGATATTTATTGGCAAAAGTCATATTTGGGAATGAAAGAATATTGGCTATAGATATTATATTAGTTATCACATGCGTAATTCACCGTGGCCTGGCAAAATGTGGTGGGGGCATCACATGTCCTACCTGCAAATTACACCCGTCACATAACTAACTACTCATCTCTGCGTTCAGTGCTGGTAAAGTGCTCCATATGTAGGCTAGTCATCAATTTCTAGATCCTCTGATGCTCTTTTTGCCACTAGCTATCCCTATGTCATCTAATCCAGATAACAGAGCATCACCATACAAAACATTCCCTTCTACTTCATCTGCAAACGAAAGCAGTGCGTTTTAACTAGATCAAGTCCTATATAACCCTACGAATGGCCGATCGCAGAATGCGTTTGGAAAGCATGCGACTCATTATGCTTTCGTTGATGTCATACGCCGATCAGCCTGCCCTGCACACAGAGCCACAGTGCTGATGCATATCAAAGAGCTTAGAACATAGTGTATATTCTTTGTGCATATCGAACGTTCAGTTCACCATGCCAGACCTAATTAGGTTAATTCATCCAAAAGGATTAGCCAATTAGCGCCAAGCACCGCCCACTGCCTTGATTGGCATTTGTGAAATGTCCTCTATTATTATGAAAAGAATCTTTGGGAAAATCGTGCTTTGGAAATGCATGATTCTTCAAATAGGCGTCATTCGTAAAAAAAAAAAAAAATGCAGCATATTATTAGGGAAACAGCTTTTTGAAAAAGCACATTTAATTTTGAAAAATTATATATTTTAACACAATAATAGTGTGTGAAAGAGGATATTGTGAAATATATTAATAAATGTTGTGTTTTCATGGAATTAAAAAATAGATACATTTATTTATTGATTTATTTAATAATTGAATTAATAATTAAATAAATTGATTATTTAATTATTTCAGAACATACTGTTCCATTAAATTGTTTTACTGAGTTCATTATTTATTTCATTATTTCATTTTGAGTAATTTGGTCCTCCATAAGTATGTTTTTTTTAAGCATTGTTTTTTTAATCTCACTTATAAACTTCCCTCTCCCCATCAATACAAAAATCAGCTGAGCTGACACATAATAGACAGTCAACAGAATCACAATGTATACATTCTCAGATATATATTCTAAAATAAGGATTTTTTTCTTTATTCCCAGGTGAAAAAATAGTGTTGTGATTTATACTACAGTAAAGTACTTGAATTAATTTGTTGTGGTAATTAGTTGCTGTAATAATATAATAACTATAGTAATATAAACAAATTACTTAATAGCCTACTGTACTAAGTTTTCTACAACTGTAGGGTATATTATAGAGTTTAGTGTAGTAAAAACTATAGTTTATCAGTTCACCATGCAGTATGCTATAGCATTCATTAACAAAGTGTAGCAAATACTATACATTATACTACAATTTGCTACAGTATGGTTCAAAAACACTATATGGTTCAGCAAGCATAGCATAACCCCCGTATATTTTAAAATATCATTGCTTAGTGATAATTGGTTACAAGTGTTAGCTAGCCTGTTACTGAATTACATGACTGAAATATCAGCAGATAAGGTGGGATTTAGGGTAAACAAACTGCTGTATGCTACTTGCAATGGTCAAAAACGTATAGCCTAGCAACCCAGGTGAAAAACTACACTTCCTTAAAGTGCTCTATTTTCGCGAAGCTAATTTTATACTTAATAGATTGTTCTTAATTTTGTACTTCCATAGTATTTTTTAATAAAATTCTTCTTTAGTACTTCTTAAGAATATCTATAGCCTACTCAAGTGTGCTATTTTGAGACACCATGAATTAGAACTAAAATGTGATTTTAACATCTCTGTATTTGTAGTGTTATGGGGTTCAAGTACTACAAGTGGTAACTAGTGTCTCAAAATAGCACAGTTGAGTACACTAAGATGTTCTTAACATTATATTAAGAAGTACTAAAGAAGAATTTTTCGTATATTAAAGTACAAAATTATTGGTGAAAATAGAGCACTTTAAGTACATTATGGAAGTGTACTTTTTTCACCTGGGAATGCGCGTGTCCGTGGGTGTGGTAATGTGGGCTGGTGTGGTTACAGTGCCAGGGCTGACTTTTTGTCCCAGTCCGCCCCTGGCACTGAATCAAACGCACTCCTTCTGAGCGCTAATTCATCCGCGCCGCTTCTAATTGGCTAACGCGCACGTCACTCAGCGGTTCCATGGCTTCATAGGTTCCAATTGAAAAAAGGGTTTGCTGGCTGCTTCTATATAACCCGTTTTCGCACATATCCTACTTACCGATGAGCTGCAGCATTTTGTAGGATTCATTCGGTGATCAGCTTCTAATACAAATAGTTTTTTTCATCATGGCCAACCCCAGAGTTTTTTTTGACATCACCATCGATGGAGATAATGCCGGGAGGATTGTAATGGAGGTAGGTCACAAAAAGTGTCTGGATTGCGGTGGTTCATGTGCGTTCACATCACACCGTCTTTAAATCTAACGAATTTTTTCCGTAATTTTTTTTTTTTTTATAAAATGTGTGTAATCTGATCGAGTGTTTCAGCATCTTGAGATGGGCGGACGGGGAAGCAGTTTTTTCCCCTCGCCAAACTGCAACAATAGGTGTGTTCGACATCGGCTGCGGCTGGATGCAACCGATCGGCGAGATTAGCCGCGTGCAGGCGGGGAGGAGCTGAAAACGGAGACGTGAAGTCGGACACTTTCTGCTTCTCGTAGTGACGCTCGCTCTGCGTTTGCATCGGTTTGCATACTTTATCACAGCTGAAGTGAAATAAATGCAATATTTGACTAATACACTGATGTTTCAGAGACCTTTTCATTCAAAACATTATGTACTGCTTACAGCGTCTGTTTTTACAAGAATAAAGTTCAACATAAGCGTATGTTATTTAAATAACAATGTAGTTGGGTCTTTGTTTTTTTTATCCGTTTTATTTTGATAAACATGACACAATACAACATCACGTCTACATGAAAAGAGCTTTAACTGTTATAAAAACAGATTTTTGAGCATTAGTGGAGCTGAAGGCATGACAATAAACCATAGACTGTAAAAAAATATGGACGTAGTGTCCGTGACGTCACCCATAGAGTTCTGAACAGCAGTTTTGACCATAGACAGTAAAAGTAAATGAGGCCGCGGCCATCTTAGCTGCACGTGACCGCACGTCACTCACGGATAACTGAAAATGGGCAAAGAGGCGGGACGAAGTTGGAGCCCATGCGATAGTACAAAATGAAGTTGTGCTTCTGATGAAATGAGGCACTAACATTGTTTTTCATGTTTGATACTGTAAAACTGCTTGATTTTAAGCAATCTATTGAATAAAGTGCTATATGAAGACCTGAGGTGACTGGAGTGCTCATTTGCAGAGCTCATTAACATACCGATGTTGTTATGATCAGATGCTTTTCTTATGCTTAATAATAAATGCTTGCTGTTTTCTCATTTTTGTTGTGTTTATTTTGTTACTGAGAAGAAAGTGTACAGCACATATTTACATATTCATCTAACCGTCGACAGACATCCCAACCTGCAAAAAGTCATTTCAGGGAGGTATCGTAATTTTCTTTAAGCTCCGATCTGTACGAGTTGGGGGCGTGCCAGTCAGAAACATAGTGAAATACCACAATACTTACAGGTATTTAGCAGTAACATTGTCAGGCTTTTCTATTTACAACGAAGTAAGATGATTACCAGCAAAAAATACGCTAGCATCACAATGTAAAAATGTAATATGTAACAAAAAAGTTTACAATGGCTTCATAAATTAATTAAAACACTTAAAAAAGCAACATACAGCTAATGCACATTCTTTGCTCTACATTTTCTAGATGCAGAAGTGTTGTTATTTTGTGTAATTAATTTAGGAAGGCACACCGCCATCATACTCCGACGAAAGTGACTTGAACGCACCTACCGTCGTACACACGACTTCCCACCTCGTAAATACGAACTTCCCAGGAGGACTTGAACGCACCATAATATGCACATGAAATGAAACTTGTCAACTCACCTCACTGATAATTGATTGGTTGATTTGCCGAAAAAGGCCATTCGGGATGCTCTCTGTCATACATGCGCTTCGCACACACACACACACACACACACACACACACACACACACACACACACACACACACACGCGCAAGGTCTCTCTCTCGCTCCCTCTCCCTCTCTGGCGTGCGCGCGCTGGTTTGAAACACAGTCTCTATGCGCGCTCTTGCTCGCTCGCTCTAGATTCCGGGAGATTTTAACTAATTTGCGGGCATCAGGGAGCCGCTATCAATATGCGGGAGACTCCCGGAACTTCCGGGAGACTTGGGATGTCTGCGTCGATCCCAGCAGTGTGGGCGGCGTCAGATGATCGTTTACAGTATAACGCTGGTCAGGCATTTCCAACTTCGTTTTACTCCTAAACGAAGAACGAAAAAGAACTTCGTTTGAAGTATACTGGGGCCTTAACGCAGTTCGTCATTCTGATGCTTATGACTTCTAAGAACAGCAGAAAATGAGCTGTGCTGCTGTCATTGACAGGAGACTGAAAGCAGAGCGCACATGACGGAGTTTTCGATGATTACAGGCCAGGGACGTGCACAGATATTTTGGGGGGCAGGGGCTCAAGTGGAAAAAATGGCACTTATAATTATTTATTTAATAAAATAATAAACCCTTAAATATATTTAGACAACTCTGACTTCCTTACTAATTTATTTTAATTCCCTCACACTGACGCAATTGTTTTATTCTTGATTTCTACAAAATAATCAGTTCACACAGAGACCATGTTCTTCTTTAGTACTGACTAGGTTTATCACAAGAGCAGACGACAGCAAAGGAAATGATGCCACAATGTGCATGTTTTCTGCTACTATTTTCAAGAAGCTATATATTTAGAATAAATGACCGCACCAAGAAGAGGGACATAGTTTCACTAATAATTTATTTATTTTACACAAATCAATAAATCATTTAATTCTTTTGGTGTTATTGGAATACTTCTTTCATGTGGACAATTTTAAGATTTTGGTCCATTTTTGCTTCCATTTCTTTCACTCTAATGGAAAGAAAACTTAACCTTAACCCTACACATTTAGATGGTCTTTGTTTTAAGCCTACTACCATCCGTCTGTTTGCATCTGTAGATTTCTTCTAAATTAACCAAAACAAGCTAATCTGCATATTTAAACACATCAAGAGTTTCTTCCCCTGAAATGTTATAAATACATTATATATTATAACTAATGCCTGCAGAAGGCACCAAAAGCCTGCTGATATTTGTCGTTTCACAGCACAGCACGACCAAATCCACAATCAAAGCCAACCACCAAAAGTAAAAATAAATATTATTAGTTAAATAATATTTGGCCACTTTTTTTCTTTTGATAGAAATTCTACAGCCACTTATATCGATGTAATCTCCTGTGTAAGCATAGATTTAGGAATAACATTATGTAATGCTGTATTATGATTTTTAAATAGTTTTAATAAATCATGCATCCTTAGAAAACTGTCTAATTATGCGGTTCATGGATGCTCCTCTTCTGGTATTGACAGCCCTACAGATATCATTACCATGGTTCAAAACGCAATGCATAGGACATTAAAATAATTGAAATTATAATATGACATAAATTACATTAGTATCAAATCAGGCAGATGCGTTGCTATTAACGCTGCGTAAACTCACCCTTAAATAGTTTTAAAATAGTTTCTCAAATTTCACATGTCTGTGAACATACATAGGCTACCTGAAAGGAATGCACGGGATGGATCCATCTAGGGCTTTTTTTTTTCGCATCTCATCGCCAAACAGCCAGCAGCAAACGCGAGATGTGCGGGAATGAATGGCGTGTCGCAGAGGGAGGGCAACTGAACTCGACAAAGCCAACCTGATATATAGTATTTATTATTATTATTATTATTATTATTTTATTCAGTAAATATATTTTTGACAGGGAAGCTGTGCGCAAACAGGAATATTTATTCATTTATTAAAATAAAAAAAAGCACCCCAGAAAAAAAGGGCACTTTCTCTTGAGGAAGAAAAAGGGCAGGGGGCTTAAGCCCCCTTTTATGTCTATGTGTGCAGGAGCCTGTTAAAGACGCAGTCTGCGCAGCTGCACGCGTTTTTCCCCCCCAATACAGACGCCATTTTCACCATTTTTTTCAAAACCCAAGATGTCATTTTGAAAAGCAGGGGTGAATGCTGTCTAGCAAAACTTGTTCACCAGAACTGAATATTTACATTTAATTATTATAATGACTCTTTAAAATGTGCTCAGACTTGACTAATAAACGATTCCCATACGTTTTGATAAATGGTACTGCAGAAATGTCAATAAACACACTCTATGCAGTATCAGTAAACGTGTCTCGCGCGTTCTTGTCAATGTTGCCAGAGAAACGCGGAAGTCATGGAATTCTAACCTGCTCTCATCTTAAACGTCTTTTTCCCGCTATTGTTGTGTTCTAAAAGTTATGGTCTAAAAATGACTGTTACCTAATTTTAAAATAGAAATAAGTAATAGAAATTACAAAACTGCAAAGCCTTTAATCCTTTATTTGCTTATCACGACGCAGATATACTCTATGTAATATTATTTAGATAATGTTTGTCTCAGTATTTGATTTGCTATGATTTTCATGGTTGTCTCTCATCTCAAAATTTTGCATTAAAGAAAGGTTATCCCTCTTATTATCTTTGGGGTCTATTTGACACCACGCAATGTTTAACGCCTCTAAAAATATGGTTTACATTTTTTTTTTTTGGCTTCATATTTGATGACTTTTAATGGGGACAACTAGGTAAACATAAATTTGTCACAATGACATATTTTCAGTGTCCTGTACACAGTCCTATACACATCGGTGATCCTTGGGATCAATTTGACCCCAGGCTCATTTATCTGTATAAAACATATTAGAAATATAAAAATTTTACACATATTTGTTTTGGAAAACAGTGAGGTCATTATAAAATGCAATTTTATAATCTACAATCAACTTTCATCTGCTTTAGGGCTCTAATCTATTACAACCATACCTGAAGTATTGCGAGAAACACTGTCATCACTGTCTTAATTCTCACAAAAACATAGATGAGGAGAATCCTAATTTTGAGACATCCTGCTCAAAATGAAATTCTTAGTGTTTTCTCTTCTGTTGTCTCTCAACCACAAGGAGGTACATTACCTTTCAAAAAAGGCAATTTATAATGGTCCCGCCCCCCACTTGAATGATAGGGTAAAGTAGCAGTGGGTTGTAGTCGCAGAAACCCTCATTAGATGAACTATTTGTTAAAAGTTTGCTGCTTCAGTTGTGGTGTTGACCAGATGCATTTTACATACAGTATTTACAGTACATACAGTAAATGCTTCATTGGCAAAAAAAAAAAAAAAAAAAAAAAAGTGAAAAAGTGCTTCTAGTCATTGTGTTCTTGCGTCTTCAATGGTTACCTCTAAAGAAAGACATGTACCCATCATCGCTTTGCAGCAATTTCTTTGCATGTGAGGCCATTTTGATGCAAAGCATCTGAAAGAACCATTTTCTGGATCATCAAGAACTTCAGAACATCCCAGAGTGTCCAGCAAGCGGCAGGATGACCACCTCCTGACGAGTCAATCCTGAACCATGTGCAGAGCTCAATATTGGCAGCAGGTGTGCATCTGTAGGCACAGTGAGGTCAAGACTTTTGGACAGTGGCTTGGTGAAGAAGGGCAGCAAAGAAGCCACTTTTCTCCAAGAAAAACATCAAGGACAGACTAGAATTCTGTACAGCAAGTACAGCAAGGATTGGACAGCAGAAGACTGAAAGAAGTTATTTTTTCTGACGAAGCCCCCGTCCGACTGTTTGGGACATCTGGAAAATGATTAGTCCAGGGAATTAAAAGGTGAACGCTATGATGAGTCCTGTGTCATGCCAACAGTGAAGCATCCTGAGACCACCCATGAGTGGGGCGGTCCCAAGGGAGGGTCAAATTGACCCCAATACTGCATGTTATTACCCTTGATGGCAAATATTATTATATTATATTATATTATATTATATTATACTATACTTAGATCATTATAAAATGCAATTTTATAATCTTCAAACAACTTTCATCTGCTTTGGGGCCCTAACCTTTCATAACCATACCTGTAGTATTACATCATAGTAGTGTAGGGGGAGGTGGGAATCTTAATAGTATGTAATATAATAAAATAAAGCCATTAATATATGAATATGCCTTTTTTTTTTTTTTTTCCATTTTTGTGGTTTTATTTAAAGAGCTATATGAGTAGTCAATGAAGAAACATAAAGTACCTGATACATAAACCTTTGAAAATAAAATCATATTCTGGAGGTTTTTAATTGCTGGGGTCAAATTGACCCCAGTGTACACAGCAAATTTTAAAGTGTTGAATTCACACTCAAAGTGCCAAAATTAACACTTTTTCAGGGTTTATATAGGTCCACACTAAATAGAGTTAAACTAACACTTTAAATAGAGTTACTTTTTTAACACTTGTATGGAGTTAAAACAACACTGTAAGTGTTCATAATTAACACAATTATTGGTGTTCCCCCCCCTCATTTACACTGCTAGTGTTAAAACTACACTAGATGCGTCAACACCAAGAGAGTTCATTCCACACTAATATTGTGCTCATACAAACCCTGATTTGTCATTAAATGTAATCTGTATTCAGCTGAACTAAAAACACAATGTGTGCATTAAATAACAGCCAATACGTTGTATCAGTTTGAACGTTTATTTTCAACAATGACACGTCTTAGACATAACAGTTGAAACAAATTCATCATCAAATTCACCCATGTGAACTCTGCAGGTCAAAAGACCTGTAAAACTTCAAAATGTTAGCGGTTAAACATACTCTCTACTTCCAATATCTGTACTTTAAATACATGATGCTCCGAAAAAAAATTTGTCAAAAGTTTGTCAATGCTTCCCATGCAATTCCTTTACTTTGGGAGACTCACTGGTAAGACCAACAGTAGTGTTGTTGAGTGTAGCGGGTAGATAAAGATAAAAGGACCTACATAGCAGGTAGAAACAGTAGACTTAAAGTTCGATAGCACTCAAGGAGCTGGTTCCTTCAGAAGAGATGAGGTGCTTCTTCAACCACTAAGAATTTGTCAGTCCTGGCCTTGATCCTTCTCAATACCAGTAGGAATGGCTGGTGGTCCTCCCTCCGACTGAGATGGCCTTCAATACTGGTGCAGGACTGTAAACAGCAAAAACAAAAATTACATTAAACGAGATGGAAAAAGATAAAATATTTGCAAAGATGAATGCATAGTATTGTTTGATGAGAATTGTGCTTTAAAGGATAGTTCACCCAAAATAATGTTCTTCCACTCCCATAAGACTTTTGTTCATCTTTTAAATACAAGTGAAAATACTTAAAGATTTGTCCACCCACAGAGTCCACGCAGCTACCACTTTGATGCTACAAAAAGTTCATAAAGGGATTGTAAAACTAATCCATACGAAGTTTAGCACTTTAGTCCAAATTTTCTGAAGAGACACGGCCACCTTATATGATGAAGAGATTGATTTTAGGTTTTTATTTACAATCAGCACAAATAGTTCTTGTGGAAGCTCAAACGATGCTACATAACACCGAGAATAAACTCGTGTGTGAATTCCCGTTTACCATATCCGATCTGTTTGTGTTTATAAATGTTTATATGTAAATAAAAAGACGGTGAAATGTTTACATTATGCAAGTCTCTTCAGAAAATACGGAACAACTTAATTCATTTGGATTAGTTTTATGATCTCTTTATGAACTTTTTGAAGCATCACAGTGGTATTTGTATACCGTCAATGAATCGACAAATCAGATTATTGAAATAACTACATTTGTGTTTTGAAGATGATCAAAAGTCTTAAGGGTTAGGAATGTCATGAGGGCAAGCACAAATTATATTTCAGTAAATTAACCCCTTAATAAAAATTAAAAAAGCTGCACTCCACAGATTTTTATGTCCTTATTGAACACCTGATTCAGATCATCAGCTCATTTGCAAGGAGTTCCATGAATTGAATTGTGGGTCCCCAGGACCACGACGGAAAACCACTGCGTTATGGTATTTACAACCATAATTTCAAAGTTCACAATGACATTGCAACAGTATTGTGAGTTTTACCTTATGGAAGTGCAAAAGTCTGTCTTATCGTAGTCTTCTTTCTCGTCACTGGATTATTTTTTCAGGGCGTCATGGACAATCTAAACACGACAACATTACGGGTTACAACTTGAGACTAGTAAAATCATGGAAGGTAATTATTACAGACAAATTAATTGTGAAAAACAATATGCATACCTGTTTGCCATCACATCTATGCCAAATCTGTCACTGGCCTTTGTTTGCTGGTTTTGCGCTGCTGATGGTCAGACAAAGAATGCGTACATGTGCTGGAGGTCGAGGATCTTGTGTGTGACTAAGAGAGAAAAGCAAAACAATTTAATGTTTCACATCTATAAATGTCTTAATTCATACAGGGCTAAAGATAAAACATTTACACTATATTATGGAGACCTTAAAAGAATGTCTGAAGTGTTAAAACATTACAGAATTAATATTTACCATTCAATTCACATTTCTTCCACAATATTTTCAAATACCAAATACCATCAGGATTACCACCAGACATCTTCCCCCGGTTTCACAGACAAGGCTTAAGCTAGTCCTAGACTAAAATGCATGTTTGAGCTGCTTTAACCGAAGGGAACTTGCACTGACATATCTTAAAATATGTTAGAGCCATTGTTTTGTCTCAAGATGCACACCAGTAATGTTTTTTTCTAGGGTACATTTATAAAAACTACTTAAATACCCTAATTGAACTAAGGCCTAATCCTGGCTTAGTCTAAGTCCTGTCTGTGAAACCGGGCCCTTAAGTTTAAATTTTGATGACTTTAATGTGTGTCCTCTACCACATCAGTGTCTGTCTTTTTTTTAATTGTCATAAATAATAGCAAAAGCTTGAAACAAGCCCTGTGGACTTTAAGCACAGTTGCTATATGACTGGCTTTAATTAGTTATTGTCAAAGCCACAGCACTTACCTTCATTTAGAAAATCTTGGAATGCACCATGATATTGAACTTTCACCGGCATGACAACAGCTGTTGGTCAAGAAAAATGCAAATAGTTAATTTTAAATAAGGTCCAGCGAACAGATGCAGTCAGAAGCTCAATTTGTCATCTCACAAATTATTTATTAAAGTGAGATTGCAAACAAACGATTGCAAATGAAGCGCGCACGTTAGACACATCTCTGGTTACTTGGGTAAAGTTGGTTTTATATTCGCACATTCGGACTTCTGATAAATTCAATAAATGTGCAATAAATTAATGTTTGCGAATTTTAAGCAGCGACATGATATTGACAACCAACGATTGACAACTTACAACATTTTTCACAGTCGATCAAAATAGGCAAGTATTGTTTTAAAGCTGCAGTAGGTAACTTCTGTAAAAATGTATTTTTTACATATTTGTTAAACCTGTCATTATGTTCTGACAGTAGAATATGAGACAGATAATCTGTGAAAAAATCAAGCTCCTCTGGCTCCTCCCAGTGGTCCTATTGCCATTTGCAGAAATACACCGCTCCCGGTAAGAACCAACCAATCAGAGTCAGGAGGAGTGTCTTTGCAGTGTCAATCAAGCTCGTGTGCGCGCTGATCACACTCCTGTCATGCACAGCCATAGTGCACAGCGCGTACAGGCGTTCAAATTCAAGATTACCGGTGTAATACCATTTTACCTCTTTATGGCAATCATTTCTTTCAACATCTCTGTGTCCATGATTTTCAGCGGAGACACTTTTCTTCACTATAAATAGCTTGTTATCACTTATGACACAAGCTCAGATAGCAGCTTTTAGCTGACTTTGAATGAGAGAGAGACTCTGAGGATTTCAGGACTGGTACACTGTCTTTTTATAACTTTTAACATCAAACTTTACCTATTTCTTGTAACTCTGGCCCAGCTTAAGACTTTGTCAGAATTGGCATTTATTTTCAAATAAGCATTATTTTCATATTTGTCTTTCACCCATATATCAGGGAACTTAGACATTACAAACTTCCGATCAGGGGTGCGTTTCCCGAAAGCATCGTTGGTGAACTATGGTCGTAAGTCCCATTGAACTCTATTGGTAACGACGGAACTTACGACCATAGTTCGCTTTGGGAAATGCACCCCTGGTTGAGTCTCTGTGACACTGGTAGTCTCATTTTTGCCATTTAAACCTTCGGTCACTTTGACCATAAAAAAACAAATATTTAGAACTTAGAGGTCCCACATCATTTAGTTATTTACATTCACAGTAGTGATGTGCTCATCACAAGAAAACATACTTGAGACTGTTCAAATATTTCTCCATAAAATGAAAATGACCTTTAAAGGCAGAGTAGGTAAAAAAATGTATAAAAAACTTTTTTTCAAAATTTGTTTAAACTTTATTTATATATCAATACATAATTAAAATGTAAGTACTCTGAAAAAGAAAGTATAAAAATCGAGTGTCTGTAGACCTCTCACGACTGTTTTAAAGACAGCTCATTATTTCCATTCACTCCACCCCCTCCCTTCTGGGCTCCTTCCAAAGCCACGCCCCCAAAACGCATGAACGCGCGACTCCGACCACTGAGCTGGAAGACGCATTATTTACCTGAGACGAGTGGAGAGGAAGGAGCACAGTGCATGTAGTGACATCATGTCAGAATCACATGTAATAAAAATAACTTTATAATTATGAAGATAAACAAACAAGATTTTAGTACTCACTATCAAGCTAGCATATTGATATTGGTAAAGTTTAAAATATATATTTTTTGATTCGCTAACGAGCTAGTTATCTATAAGGCAAAGCTAAAAACAGGTTTCATGATACACGTTTTTCCATTACCATCATTTACACTGTGATGAAGATGAATTTCGTCTAAGATTCATAACATATACGTTGTTCTACAGATAAACAGAGTAACATACACTCAAATATCAACTCACAACTGCATTGCAGACACAAAATAATAACACACACATACAACAAAGTGTGTACGACACACACAGATACAAGATAAAGACATCAGTAAACATAGGTAGAGAATATAAGAACAAAACAAAGGCGAAAAAAAACGTGCAGGTAAACTTACAGGTGAACATGGTAAAAGAGTTAGACAGAGGGTAAATATAGTTCTAAGAAAAGTTCCTAGATGCGGAGTAACGTTAGGCCTACTATCTGTTAAACATGTATTTAGTTATCTAAAGCAAAATTATGCACAATTCAACACTATAGCTATCATCTTGAGCTAGGCCTATAGATTATTTATCGTCTCTACTACGGCTCGCTAAGTAATGTTATGTTAGCTATATTACGCAGCTACGTGTGCTAATGACACATGCTTCATGAAAAAATAAACAAAAAAATATGTATGATCAAAAAACAAAAAGAAAGATTTACCTGTCCAGCAGAAATAAAGCCATCAAGGAGTCACTTTTCAGCCCCTTGAGTTCCCTCAGTTCTCGCCATCGCTGGAAAGCCACGCCGATATTAACTCGCGATTTTATTTCTTTGTTTATCCAAAGTCTTTTTGTTCATTGCCTTTTCTTGTGCTGTTACTGTCTTCCTTTTTTGCCTGGTTTGCCTTCACGTACTGTGAATTTTGCTTGCTGTTTCTCTGCCATTGTTTTGGTATTCCTAGGATCCATGCCTCTTGAATTCCCCAAATCAAACATGCGCGCGCAAGTGGGCAGGTCATGTGTGGCAAAAGGGTGGTTGCCATGGTTGCGAGAGAGTGACAGTCGCCTAAGCCAATCCTATGTTTCGTCCCGGATGGAAATAATGAGCTGTGTTTAATACAGATTAAACGGTCTAGAGTCACTCGATTTTTATACTCTTTTTATCAGAGTACTTACATTTTAATTATGCATTGATATATATAGAAAGTTTAAACAAATTTGGAACAATTTTTTGCCTACCCTGCCTTTAAGAAGATCCAATCATCCCCATTTTCAACCTCTATTTACTTTTTATATATTTTTTTTAACTCACGTTTTAGATTTATTTTCAGTAATTTTAGATTAACCATTTGTCCATTCAATATAAAACTTATTATTATAGATTTCCCTTCAAAAGGAATTCCTTAAGACTACAATCTTTTGACCTTATTGTTATCTCTTGTTCTTTCTCAATTTCACAAGCTCTCAGACAGAGTGGAAGTCTCTTTTTTTGTTTCTTTCTTTTCTTTCTTTTGTTTACAATATTTTGCAATATGGCCAAGTTTCCCACACTGTCTACACCTTTTAGGTGGATTTTTACAATTACGGGCGAGATGGCCCTTCTCACCACAAATAAAACACTCCTTGTCATCTTTATCCCATTGGGTAATCAAATTGAACCATCCCTCAGTTACTTCTGGGATTTTTCCATCAGGGGTTAATGGCACCCTGACCATTTTAAAAATATGTGAATAAGCACAAACAGCTAAAAATGTGAATTTTTCTGGTTCTTTCTTTGTTTGTAGCCAGTCAAGTTGTTGTTTAACTTTCCAATCAGAATCAAAACCCTGACTAACCATTTTCTCAATAATCTCTGCCAATGTCTTTGAAGTGAGGGCTTCAGAGCAGAGCTGCTTACAGCGTTTACTCTCTTCTACCTCATTATCTGTATCAGGACTGATCAAGTTACTGATCAAGTTACTCAATTTGTCGGCCATATTTTAGTCATAGTTAATACTCACCTGAAAGAGATGGAGGCGGCGATCTTTAAACAACACAGCTTTGGCTTCTGCTTGATGAAACTGCAAAGTATACTCCAAAATCACAGTTACATACTGTGCCAATCCAATTAGGGTCACAAAAATATTTTTTTACTTTTCTCGGAATCGTTCTAGATGCATCCCAGGCAAACAAGAAACCCTATCTCTATTTAATTTTTATTTTGTAATTAACTAATGGTTTTATTAACTGTTTGAATCACTAAGTTCGGGGTACCCCTATCTGATGTGGAAGAGACAGAGTTAGGTTCACGGTGCCACTGGAGCTTCTAAATCCAGTGCCTTACACTCCCTGTAGGGGTACCTCTGTACGCCACGCAGTGTTTTAATCACTTTGTGTCCCTGTATTGGAGTGCGTCCGATGCGCTGCCTGCCGTCACGTGGCTTCAGCGACTTCTTATACTACCAAATTCAATGATCATCAATATCATAAAGCTAGTATAATTAGTGTACCTCCCCGGCCTCCAAATCCGGTTCTATGGTACTCCTCACTCACGTCTGAGTGAAGCTCTGCCGCTCTCCTGCCCCAATCTCTTCCACTCAGACAGCCCTAACCAAATAATAAAACAGCTTCCTACCTTGTTTGTTGTTTAGCCAGGGATGCCACCGAAGAATGATTGCCCGCATTCTCCACCATAAAATTGTTGGGGATAAACAGTTTAGGACCCTTGAGACCAGATATGTTGAATAAAGACCCGGAGTCAAAGTTTAAAAAAATTAATAAATTGAAGAAAAATTTAATGAAGAATAGTTTGCAGTTTCATCGGCAGAAGCCAGCTTCAAGTCTCACAAGGAGTTCGTAGGCCGCTCTGCGTACATTCACATTTCCACAACAATTATACTCTAACAGAGTCAACTAACTACGTCATTACTTCAGGCTGAATGATTCTGATTGGCTAAGAAAAATAGACAAGATTAGAAATTTTCCACACGTGGACAGATAGTAAGAAGCATATCTCCCTTCGTCACGGTGATGACGAGGGGGACCCTAGGTACCGGATGTCCTTTTGGGGTCATGACATGGTGTCTGCTGGTCTCCAGCAGAATGGCAGTTGTCCAGTACAAAGGGACCTGCACAAAACTCTTAGCGCACATACACAGATACGCATGATTCACAGCTTCTTCAAGGCTGAAGTTGATCTGAGCTCTGCTCTCAGCAGGAAACTTTCCCCAAAACATACTGATAACATGTTCTTTTCTCTCAGTGAGAGGTACAGAGGAAAATAGATGCTTTAACATACATTGAAGAAGTCATTCAAATATTTTAACAGAAATATAAATGTTGATTAATAACTTAAAAGATATATATTGAAGCGGCAGTGGATTCCAGAATCCACCCCTTCAAGCACTATCCGCTCCTCGTGCTCGTCCGTCATTAATCCAAACGGAAATAATGTGCAACGACCGGAAATAGGATCAGCTCATCTCCAGTGTCAATTAGTCAACTCGCTGAAATAACACTGACTCTGAACACTGGTTTACACTATAAGTGTTGATGTCCTTGAAATCAACACCAGAATCAACACTTTTCAACACTGGAAAATTAACACCATAAAAACAACTCTGGAAATTTTGCTGTGTAGAAAAAATGTTGCTGGATTTTGAGGGTAATAGGAGGGAGGGATAGTTCACTGAAAAAAAAAATTGTCATTTACTCGCCCTCAAGTTGTTCCAAATCTATATAATTTTCTTTGTTCTGTTGAACACAAAGGAAGATATTTTGAAGAATGTGTTAAACTGAACAGTTTTGGGGCACCATTGACTTCCATAGTAGTTTTTTCCTACTATGGAAGTCAATGGTGCCCCAGAGTGGCCTGGTTACAAACTTTTCAAAATATCGTCTTTTGTATTCAACAGAACAAAGAAATTTATACAGATTTGGAACAACTTGAGGGCGAGTAAATGAATTTAAATTTTTGGGTGAACTATCCCTTTAAGAAATGCAGACAAAACATGGAAAGAAGTTATATTGGTTTTTTATACATTACATGTACTTAAATATAATATGTATAGAACGCACATTATTAGCAAGTGAGATGCAATTTTTTTTTAAATATTTGATAACACCCAGTGATGTTTACACACATACTTTGCATATAAGCAGCTTAATTTCTATTTCTTATTTTCCTCTCTTCTATTTAAATAGCTGAGAGCTGATGTTGTTCCCAAAACTGCTGGTAAGCCTTTTTCCATATTAAATTTGTTTCTTATAAATAATAATAATAATAATAATAATAATGTGTAGACATTCTCTTTCTCATTATATTTTAATATCTCAATATCCACACAGAGAACTTCCGTGCTTTGTGCACTGGCGAGAAGGGTTTTGGCTACAAGGGCTCCGGATTTCACCGCGTCATGCCAGGGTTGTGCCAGGTAAGCTCTGAAGCCCGTGATGTCATAGGATGTTGTGGTTGACATCACGCTGATGTCATGCTTTTGTCATGCAGGGTGGCGACTTCACCAACCATAACGGAACTGGCGGAAAGTCCATCTACGGCGAAAAGTTTGCGGATGAGAACTTCACCCTGAAGCATGGAGGGAAGGGAATCCTGTCCATGGTCAACTCTGGACCGAACACCAACGGATCCCAGTTCTTCATCTGCACTGCTGATGCCGCTTTGTAAACTGCTTTTTTAAAATTTTATTTTTAATTTGTATTTACATTTGGTGATGTTAGTGCCCATGTATGATTTCTCCATGAACAGGCTTGATGGCAAACAAGTTGTGTTCGGGAAAGTGATATATGGAATGGAAGTGGTGGACCTTATCATGTCCAGAGGAAGCAGCAGCGGGAAGTGCTCTGCCAAGATCAAGATCGCTGATTGTGGCCAACTTTAATTTTTGCTTGCAACACCTTCCCATCCCAACCATGCACATTCCTTACTATATAGATTTATTTTTTTTAGTGGTGGGCCGTTATCGGCGTTACTTGACGTGACGTAACGTGAGACTCTTATCGGGCGAAAAAAAAAAATATCGCCATTAATCTATTCTCAAAGTTGGGTTGGGAGCTGGGTCTATACTACGCAAGCTATGATGACTTTCACCTTGATATTTTAGCGCGGATGTATACCTAGCCGAATAGGTTGTTTGCACATGACGTCACAGCAGCAGCGCGAATGAGTCTGGAGGGCAGGGAGTGATGTTTCTATATGGGAATCCTATCAAAAACTCAAAATTCGCATGTTTTGCGTCGTTTATGGTTGCTCAAATCGATGAAATCTAGAACCCATAAGGTGTTTATATCGTTTACATAACTTATAGCCTACCGTTTTTTTATAACTTATTTCGTTTTTTAATTTTAAAAGTTGTCGCCTTTTATAGTGTTTTGCGTCTGCTGATACTTAACGTAAATGAATATGGATACTTGCTTACCTTTTTGACTTGGTTAAATATTCACATTCTTCATGCTATCGTGAGTTCCTATTACAATTCCCGACTCAGCATAAATGACCTACAATGGCGACATTTTTCACAATCACGACAGAAAATCTAAATACTGCTCTAACTTCACTAGTAGAAAGGCAGAGCGATATAAACTAGTGATGTTACGGTCTGTGCCGAGGCTTCGGAGCGTGTGTCGAGAAATCCCGGAAGCTTTCAGTGAAGCGCGTATCGAAGCAGTGACGTCACTGATGACGTTCGAAGCCTCGCTTCTGCCTGACTGGTTCGTATGGTTCGACTGGATGCGGTTCAAATCTTGACGCGACATTTTGACAGATATATAAACCATGGGATCCCCTCAGAATTTGTGGTTTTAGAATATATCGCCCCTCCTGCCTGTTATGACCAAAGAATTTGTTTACACACATTTGATAGCCCCATTCATTTAAAAACCAATATGTTTATTACATAGTTATGTTATACAATAATTATATACAACCAGAAAATACACATTACATTCAAATAAATATATAAGTCTTTGTGGAAATTGATTTTTTTCTTCACCGTTATTTCTAAGCCATAACTGCCGCAAAATACAGTGTATCACAGATCACATCAGGTCATCTGTATATGTTTCTACTTGTTTTACACTCTTTGACCACCAGGTGGTATTGTGAGCAAATGAAGCCTCGAGAAATGAACCCTTTTGTGAACCACTTGGCTGAAAAGCTTCAATGCTTCATGAGGCTTCATCTCGCCATCACTACTATAAACAAACCCAGACTAGAACTGAACACGGCGTGAGGATGCAGCTTCACATCCTCTATATCTGTCTCCTCGATGGCAGGAAAGTCTTTTAATTCAGCGGAAAAGTCGCTCCTCTTCATAGCATAAGGATCGGGTCCAACATATGTTGTGATTTTCTGTTTATACCTTTCTAAACCAGCAAAGTAAGGACTTTTCCCCATCTCTTCCATTCTAATGTTCACTGCTTGCCCTCCACCGGAATTTCGCGCGTCACCAGAACCACGTGATTGCAAACAACCTATTGACCCTTTGCAAAAAAGATGTCAATATACACAATTTTAAAGTTTAACTCCACCGAGGTTAATCTTTTAACTCCTGACTGCTTTGTTGGACAAAATGGCGGATTACTTTGTCATTATTTGGGTAGCTCACATATTTTGAATGTCTTCGGCAGAATTTAAATGAGCCATTTTAATCTAGATTAATTCCAAGATTACAGTGAGATTAATCTAGATTTAAAAAAATTAATCTATGCCCACCACTACTTTTTTTTTATTGCCATTCCTGAATGAGATGCTAATTCATGTGTCATGGTCCTGTTTTATGTATTCTGATGGTCCCCATGACATAATTTGTTAAACATGGATTAAAGATGGATCAAGATTCCTTTCAACAGATTTTTGTATTTCTTTCTTTCCTTGACAGCTCAGATAATTTGTTCCTAAGGAAACGTGATATATTTCATTTCTCATTGTGCTGTTATGTTCATGTAATATAGAAGCATAGAAGTCATTCATTCATAAGGAGCCCATTGAAGTCTGTTTTGGTTCCAAAATGGCAGCGTGCTGCTGCAGTTCTGTCTTTTGACCAGCAGGTGGTGCCCTGTTCACTTTACTAGTGAAGTGGTTAAAACTAAATTCATAAAAATAAAAATAAAAACTCTTTACTTGAATGTTTAATTTTTTATATTTTCATTGGCATACTAAAATAACAGCAAAAAAATAAACTAATTAATTAATAAATATAAGAAATATAACTGTATAAACAAAAGACACAATCACTAAAACATTGAAATGTATATATATAAATATCTAAAACGGTAATAAAAGCCATTTCAGTATTGCAATGATGCTAAAATAAAAAAATGCTTTTGCTTTTAAGGAAAATTAATTTCCTTACTGTAGTGATGGGAGAAACGAAGCTTTTCAATTTTTTTTAATTTTATCATGATTACAATATTGAGAGCTTTTATTACTGTTTTATACATATATATATATATATATATATATATATATATATATAAACAGTAATAAAAGCTCTCAATATTGTAATCATGATAAAATAAAAAGAATGGTTTTGCTTTTAAGTGTACATGAACACCAGTACTGATGGGAGAAACGAAGCTTTTCAAAGTTTCGAATCAATTGAACCAATTGCTTCGCAAAATGATTCACTGTTTCGAAGCGTTCAAATCACCACTGGTCAAAGTGATATGCCAACAAAACTCAAGACAAACATGCATAAAACAGCTTTTACAGATCCATTGCAAATGTTTTATTGAAAGTATAGTCTATCAGATGCAGTTAACTAATCTCATACAATTAAATATTAAGTGTCTGTATAATATGCATTCTTTTATCAATTTTCACGGCTTGTTTTGTTTGTTCTATGGATGGGTCAGCTAAACAGATAACTACTATTTTTCCTTTTAATTAAATAATAACGTCATTAAAACGTCTGCAAATGTATAGAACTCATCATCAGGGATCAGGTAGGTAGACCATCGTAGTAATAGACATACACTTGTTCAATGATTCGCCGCTGGGGGCGATATCAGTGAATCCGCATTAATCATGGCTTCACAGATTCGCGCCTCACATTTCGGAGGTCGCATTTGAATATATATTATATATATATATATATAAAAAAATTTTTTGTAAGAAACTTTATTGGTGTGGAAGTTCAACTTGTGGGACTTCTGGCGACTGCATTTAGGCTTCAAAATTCATAAAAGTAGTGTTCTGTGAAAATGATCTGGATGGGCAAAACGTCTAAGTATCATAATATTTGTTGATCACAGAGCATATGGAAAAATCCTGTTGGGATTTTGTCGACAAAACCAGTGTGATGCTTAACATGTCACCCGACAAAGTGACGTCATACCTGCACCATTCTATTTCGAAACAGTTATGACGTAACGAAGCCTTGTTTATTGAAATCACATGACTGATTCGAAACAGAAAGTTTCGATGCTCCATAAAGTCCAACTATGAATTGTTAAAATGTAACCTATTTAAATTACTATGAACTGCATAGGCCCAGCAATATGCAAAGTATTAAAATATATTTGATTTCAAATTAGCTTTGTATTTATGTCCCTCCAACTTTAAGCAAATACCTAATTTTCCATGTTAATACAGGACACCAAAGAAAGAAACTCACAATATTTATTGTGTAAACATTCTGCAAACATTTTTTAACCACATATACAAAAACATTATGTTTTACAACAGCAGTGCTATTCGCTTGAACTCTATGAGATTTCTAGGTAAAAATGTTGTCCGTATAGCACTGGAAGTGTCCGTAACCAGGTGTTTGGCAGAAAGGGAGGCTTAAAGCAACTCATCCAGCAAGTTTCCCGGGCTGTGCGTTTGTCCCAAAGCAGCGCTGATGGGGTTGTCGTTACACATGGGACATGAACATCTCACCTCCAGCCACTTCACCAAACACCTGGTAAGACAAAACATCTGAACCGCTATCCTGAAACTAGTCTGGCTGTTACAGTTCGGAGGCCCAGGCTGTGTTGAGCCTCTTTTCTTCAATGGCATTAACATGATAAAAGGCAGCAGAGGGATTTACCTTTTGTGAAAGGAGTGTTGGCATGGTAACACTCCAAGCTCATCTTTTGTCCTGAAGTCCTCCAAACAGACGGCACATGTTAACTGAGAAACACGAGAGGGAAAGTCAGAAGAGTTTCAAAACTTCCCAAATAGTCAAAGACAGAAAAGTTTTTACCCCATGTGTGTGTAACCGTGTTGTTTCATCTTTAAATACGACCTGTAATGTAAAACATAGAACATTCGTCTTTTGTTTTAAATGATAGTGCAACAAAAAGTATTTAGACACTTAAAAATGTCTGAATGTCATTGCATCAAATAAAAAAATAACAGCAAGTGTCATGTATTTGAAACAGCACAAAGAATACATTTGACAAAGAGAAGTTTGTAAATGAGGTCAAAAAGTAGGCTATAGAGTGGATGATGAATAAGGTGATGATTTAAGATCAATTCCATGACTTTTCCAAGTCTAGAAACCTTTTAAAATTCCCTCATATCCAGATTTTCCAAGACCATGAGAATTGTATATAATCCAAATAATTGTGTGCGGTATTTTCACACATTTCTTTTCAATTTCAGCATGTTTGCGCAAGAGAGAATTCTGGATCTTAGGGTGCACTGACACGACAATGATGTACTAAAAACAGAAAAGTTTTTCATTTGCATTTTTCACATACAGACGACAATGTTGTCAAAACGATCCCCGTTGACATGGATCCACGAAAACGACTAAAAAAAGCTGTATTATGCTGCCAGGCCAGTAGTTGGCGATGTCACTTTGTAAAGAAGCACTACACACCTATAGACTGAACGTGAAATACAAATGCGCAAGACGTCGCTTTGTTTTCACAAATTCACGTTTTTGTTGTTTACACGGAGATGATAACGGTATTGTTTTCAAAAACTTGCATTTTGGGGCTGTTTACACGACACCGTTTTTGGGGCTTGAATACACAATCTTTTGAAAACAGGTTCATGCATATTACAGGTTTAGTCTAGACTGGGTGAACCCAGCCTGATCTGCCGGCGATTTGATTTCGCCCGGCAACACAGTCTGGAAACCTGTACATTCATTTCTTGCTCGCTATTGGCGGGTATAACACGATGACGAAGCGACGGCAAGCAGCTTTTTGTTTACATTGAACATGGCGGCCACCGAAGCGCAGCAACCAGTTGATGCTGCTGTTGATGCTGTTTTAAAAGATTTCAAAGGGAAGAACAGAGACTTGCCCTGGAACAATTCATAAAAAAGAAGGATGTGTTTGCCTTACTACTGACCGGCTTTGGTAAAAGCCTAATTTACCAGCTAGCCCCGCTGCAAAGTACATCACCCGGATCGTTGATCTGATTGGTTGAAGGACTATCCAATTGCGTGAATAATGCTCGTTGATCACGCCTCTTGTGCAGTAGAAAATACATAGCAGACTCTCCAGACCAATGTTCAATTTTAAATTGAGCTTGGTCTGGTGATAGCCAGACAAGGTTTAGTCTATTGGCATGCAGGTTTTGCGCGAGTGCTCTGTAAAATAACGGAGTGTCAATTTAAATAGCGTCCCTTGTTGGCAAACGTCATTTACACTATCTCCGCCCACCAATGTCTGGTCGGGACACTCAAGTTTTAAAAAAGACGCACAGAATTTAACATCTTCAGTGACGCAGCGGTAGTGAGCAAGGCCCCTAAACCCGGTTTTTAACGCGATCGAATCCACCTTTTGCAGAGCACACATTTTTTTTCCCAAAAAATTAAAATAACATTCTAAAAGTGAAAATAAACTGCGAACGAGTGTTTAATAATATTAAAAGTGTTTATTGGGTAGGGTTAGAGTTTTTTTCATTCTCCCAATAAGGTAGCATCCATTTAATACTTTTAATAAATATAATCATTTGCACTATGATATTATTGCATCATCTTAATGTACAAAATTATTGAGGTGCAAATAGTATCTGCCAATATAAAGTATAGATAGCATCTAAGTACTATTTACTCTTATTGCAAATAACTGATTTACATGGTGTAAATAGAATGTATCGCTATTTTCACCTAGTGTAAATTGCATATCGCCAAGAAAATGCTGCTATTGTCACTTAGTGCAAATAGTCGCTGTCGAAAATAAGGCCTATGTACGTAGGTGAGTAGTGTGACATTGCCAACTACTGACCTGGCATGCATGATACAACATTTTTAGTCGTTTTCACTTATCCGTGTGAACGGGGAACGTTTTGACATCTATAAAAAGAAAAAACGTTTCTGTTATTTTTTACACCGTTGTTGTGTAAATGTACCCTTTGAAACCCATAAATGAATAGCCAAAATGCATAAAAAGTCTTCAGTTTTTAGTTGAAAATGGTATCGTGTAAACGCCCCCCTTAAAAAAAAAAAATAGACGATTAATGTGATTCTCTCCAGCTGTGGTTCCTCGGACAGAACAGCTGTGTGAGCCTGAGGAGAACTGACTTCATACAGCTACTGAAAATCACCAAAACACCAGCTGATCAAACACACTGAGACTTCAAACATGAAGAAGAGTGATATTAGCAAAGAGAAAAACCCTGCAGTATCTGAGACACCCAGGTACAGACATTTTTAAGTGTGACGTAAGTATCAAATACTTTTTGATGTTATAATTTATGATATAACCTCACATCACACACTCACCATCTTGTATCCGGCTCTCACATTCCGAGCCTGATGTCTCAATTTACTGCAAAGAGAAAATGCATAAGGTTTTTAAAAGTGTAAAAAAAACAAAAACATAATGGAGATATAATTCATTTTGTTTAAGTGTTAACAATGAGATTATGTGGTTCTTATAATCAATTAACACTGCTTTTTTTATTTTTTACAAGATGGACAAAATTTGTCACCAAAAAAGTCATTCGGTTTAACCAAAATTTCGGTTTTGCTGAATGACACTTTTGGTTATACCGAATGACAATATTTTCAAAAATTGCTAACAGGCTGATATCTAGCTAGTTAGCTAGCTAGATATCAGGACAATCAAACATTTTATATTTAGTACAAGTTTTTTTTAAATATTACAACATATTCCATGTTTTATAGTTGTACCGAATGACCTAATGTTTCAGGACATGTGTATGAGCAAGTGAAAACATGAATTTTTCAAATAGTTAAGAGAGAGTCAGTTACTTTGATTTATGACCATGTGGTCCTGTGCAGGAGTCTGAATGATGTCACATCCTGTCACGTGATATTGAACGCATGACTTGATCCAAAATGGTCCCTTTATACTGGTTACTCCGAATGACATCAATAAAATTCATTTTTCCGGACACACTTTCTCATAACAAAGCAACGACTTCTACACATAATTTTAATACCATTTTGCACTATGTTAATATATGATGTTATAAAATCATTCCAGAATAAAAAATATATACATTTATTACATTTTAAGATATTTTAATCACAAATGAAATGGCTGTATTGGCCTTTGGACGGTTAAAGCGAATGACCTTTTGACACTTCAAAATCTTTAAAATGCCTTTATATGTAGCAAAATATAATTAGAACCTCTGGATTCAATAAAAGAGATCTAGTTGTACTACCTTACATACTTTGGATGTCATATCATTGTTTTATACTATTAAATATTTTTATTTAAATATAAAAAATATGTATACAAATTGTATATTTCAATTAAAATACTTATATTGAACAATAATTATAAAATTAATAAATAATATATTAATTTGTATATATATATATATATATATATATATATATATATATATATATATATACACACACACATATAGTGTGTGTGTGTGTGTGTGTCTATCTATGTCTCTATCTAGACATCAGTTTGGCAGTAACAAGCAATGGTTGTGCTGTGTAGTATGTTGTATGTTTCTAAACCACACAAATTTAGCCTGGGAAGGTTTTCATCTCTCTGTGTTTGACATAACATTAGCCAAAAGCCTTTGGTCAAAAATAGCATCTTGAACAAAAAGCGTGGAGATACAATCTAGTGCTGAATTGTTCGAGTTCGGAAGCGCGTGAGGCCACAGGAAGTCCTTTCTGTCATTCTGTCACAGCAGTTATTTACAGGAGAGCCCTGATGAAGTCCAGCGACAAACTACACTTCTGTAAACATGATCCCAGATCCGCATAATCCGAGCTAACAGTCCTGACAAACCATTAAATGATATACTACAGTAACACTTACCTTATAAAGAAGCAGCAGAATATCAAGCTTAAGACAAAGATAAATATCCCAGTGCCAAAGATGACCACATAGATGTTGAGAGGGAGTTCCTGAGAGGTCACTGGAGGCATGGTGCTTTAAATATCAGTCATTTCCTGAAGATGGAGAAGCCCTGAAAAAAGTCAGGACAGTTCATATCATTTACGGGAAGCCTAAGTGATTGTTTTGTGCGATATAACAATACGAGGTTAAACCAATATAGTCAATTTTAAAAACAGAAATGATTGGAAAGGCTGTAAAGATCTTTAAATCGATTTTTAAAAATAGTTTTTACAGTTTTATTTTATTTATTTATTTATTTATTTTTTAAATCTATTGATCTGAAAGATAGCCTAAAGTAGGAAAAAAAAAACATTTACAATGTGATTAAATAATTTAAAATAATAATAATAATAATAATCTCACCATTATAAACAGGCTCCGAGGTGTTTTCAGTGTTCATTCTTCATACTCAGATTTGTTGGTTCTCACGCGCCAACCTCCAAATGACTCAAAAAAATCACTGACACTTTAGGCACATCTACAGTATCGAGAGTCTGTAAATGTTAATAAAATAATATTCCGTCTGGAACACGGAGATCAAACAATGTAACGGACCGCAGACAGACATAAATATCCACATGCGCGAGAAAACAATAAACCCCGCCTGTAATTCAGGGGGTGGAGCCCAAATATCAGATGATTCAGTGATTCACTTCTTTAAAAATTCCCCATATTCATCAAATCAAATTGCATTCATATAAAATGTAGTAATAATATAGTATTTTTAATTATATTAGTCTATCTAAACACCTCGAGAGTACATAAAAAGTTGCATGAATAGCTCTTAAAATATTTAAAACATTCATCATAAACATTTCTCATCCCAAGTAATTTATTTTAAGTAAAAATGTTTAGTTCACAGCCAAAGTCTCCTAATTGTGTTTTCCAAACTCTGCAAAATCTACATTTCTAAGTTATCTAAAAATGGCTTTGTAGTAATAAGCCAGAAGAAAATGCAGGAGGCATGTTTAGACAGAAATATTATTAGGTTAATGGCAAATTTGGGACAAAGGCTTTTAAGTGTTTGTATCCTGGGCGCTGCTCATGCTGACTGACTCAGATGGTTATTTGTTCACACCCTGCTAACACGTCTGACATTAGACACTGAAGATTCATTTAATATTTAAGACAAGCTGGGAGAGTTTTCCTGCTCATTGCATGACTTTAAGACAGTTATGAAGGGTTATTAAATTCAAACCATTGCCAATTTTCAGTTTTGTTCCATTTCTCATTAACCAGAGCACTCAACTATGGTGTTGGGATTAAAAAAATGGAAAATGGACTTAATGCACAACAAATCTTATGTCAAAAATAATATGTCAAATGTGCCAGGATGATGGTAGAAATGTTTTGTTTTAATATATTATTGTATTCCTTTTTAACTACATAATTGATTCATTTATTCTATAATTGTAAGTATGTCTGTTTATTAGTCCATTTGTAGTTTCTTTTCAAACATTTTCAAATAATTGATTGCTTTAGTTCTCTATGCTTCAACACCAGCTCCCATATTCACAGACAAACAGCCCTAAACATTCAGTGATTCTGTGTGAAAATTCAGCCCTGCTCTCTGACAAACAAGACTTTAACAAAGGTTAAACAACACCACAGTGCAACATTCAGACAACATGCCTTCGAAATTCTCCAGTCAACCTTCAAAGGGACCGTAAGGACAAAGTTCATATTTCACTAGTCATTTTCCTTGTGAACATTTCATCATCATGAAATTCAAAACATTTGCAAGGTGTCTTAAATGCACTACATGAATGAATTGGCCACATGGAGGCGCTATAATGTTTTAATGTTAATGCTTATATGCATTATGGGTTCAACATGTTCCTGGGTCAACATTTTTTGTTGACATGGAACAACATTCAAATCAATCAGATTTGAGGGACAAGTTTACAGATTATGTCAAGTTTAGGCTTAAAATCATGAATTGTTGCTTCTACATCAGTGTTATTCATCTATCATTTCCCTCTGATTTTTGGGATAACTTATGGGTAGGGTTAGGTTTAGGGGTAGGAATAGAGTTAAGACTAAATTTTCAGACTAGAATGTTGTTCCAGGATCAACAAAATATGTTAACCCAGGAACGCATCTACAGGTAACTCAGCAATATCAGGAGGTGCTGCTTATATAGGTCCAGTGTGGACTAGAATCTTAATTCAGTTTTTCACTTTGAGTCTTGAGTTCATTCCCACAATCCTGCATTTATCTCCATCAAGCATAAAAAACAAATAAATAAACTAGTTTACACAAAGCTTTTTATTCTTCTCAATATGACATAAAATAGTGGCATATTTCTGGGCTACATTTTTGTTTTTAAGTGCCATAAAATAAATCACCAATACATATGGCTGTTTCTCATGAAACAGTCGGGTTCCGGAAGTAAAAACTCCATTAATTTTCTCCATAGGGAAATGGATTTTGATCAATAACTTATAAACCTTTAAAGATAGACCTACTAAAGTGAGATCCGAGGTTGTTAATCAGTGGTATTTGCTCTGCTTTAGTCGTCAGCCCGCACTATTTCAACTTATTCTTAAAACAATCTAAGCACTGCGAAGTCAATGTCATTGATAGATCAGTGGTTGTTCTCCCTATATGCTCTCAAAATACTAAAATATTTGTATTTATGTGCATATTTTGCAATAAACTTAAAATATATTGTTTTTATAGTCAACATTTTAAATGAGTAGCTTATAATTCGATTTTACATTTTGCAATGCTTCATGGGATTAGTTCTTTCCCCTCAGTAATGTCATTAAGTACACGATCTTGTATGTATCTTTGTATTTTTGTTTGATTTTCAAATGCTTTTTTGCTTCAAATTAAAGTTTATAATGTTATGATTAACCTCATAGCTGATTAGCTTTTAGCTTGGTTCATGGCCTATAATGCTTTAACAAAGACTTAAAAAAAAAAATCCCTTTCAGCGAAATGCTGTCAAACAAATAATCGCGCTTAATCGCATACAAACTAAAAGTTTGAGTTTGCATAATATATGTCTGAGTACTGTGTGTAATTATTATGTATATATAAATACAAACACATTCATGTATATATATTTGAGAAATATTTACAAGTATTTGTATTTATTTATATTTTTATATAATTTATATTATATATAAATAAAAATATTTTGTATATATTTCTCTTAAATATATACATTAATTTGTGTGTATTTATATATATACATATTAATTACACACAGTTCTCAGACATATATTATGCAAACTCAAACTTTTATTTTGTATGCGATTAATCGTTTGACAGCCCTAATTATGTGTCATAAGAAATCGAGTTCTCCCAGGAATCGGGTCTCCTTTAGGACCCAGGCAATAATGCCTGATCAAAAGTTGTTATTGTGATGTCTTGACTAATTATAACCTATTTTACTCTTGTATGATGTTTATTACATTAAGTGCACAAACAACATGTAACAACAATATTTGTTGCAAAGTTTGTGAAAAGAAAGAAAGACAAAAATTAAAACCATTTTGCTAGAGATAAAACTATTTTAAACAGTTACACGTAAACAGGTTGGAACTTTCTTTTTTTTTTTTTTTGATTCAGCACAAAAGCAACTCTTTGCAAAAATGAAATAATGTTTATTAGATTTCATATGCATTATAAATAAAATAACAACATCATGATTTTTACAAACTCCCCAGTTTGTCTCTGGCTGCACGTTCCCGTTCAACGCAGAAATTTGGTCCAAAACAAGTTTAATCTCTGAGTGATCGACACTTGTTCTTAAGACACAAACTGGTGTGTGGTTCAGCTCCACGTACAGTGGAAGGGATTGGCAGTCCTGGCAGTATTTAGCTCCAGCCGTTGCAGTGGTTGGAAGATGTTACGACGACCAACACATACACAAATACAGTAAACAGCTGTCCCCAATGATACAAATGTACAGAAATGACAATAATACTAGCACACTGTAATTGATACAGCTACAGTTGGTACATTGTACTGCACTTGAGGATTTGCTGGATTTGTAAGTACAAGAAGGTTGCACTTGTTGTGTAGCTACCATATTTTACAATACCATACAAAACAAGTTAAAAGAGACGACTTGTATAACTTGAAACGTGTAGAATACTTCACATGACATCTTTTTTTTGTAGTATTTATACAAACAAAAGCACACATCAATGATTAATCAAACAAGTTAATATGTAACAAAACTGACTGCAATTTGCATATAGTCACATGTACACTTGAGTTTAGAGTTCAGAGTTTTGTGTTGAATGTGATCAGCTACATTACCTTCATTAAAAGACACTTGAGACATCGGCTTTTAAATGCAAAACGAATCATTTCTATTATAACTATAACACTGCACCTATAACAAGACATTTTTGAATTTGGGGTTAAAACTATGAGCCGTGCTTCATAAGACAATCTGGCCATCAAAATATTCGAGTGGTTGTTACGTGTTCTGGATGGTCACTATGGCAATATTATGGGGTATATTGTTCTGGGTTGTTGCTAGGGTTACTAGGGTGTTATGAGGGGATGCTTATGGAAGCTTGTTTTCACCATGGAATAAATTTTTATTTAAATATAAGTCTGTCTTTTTATTTCACAATTCTGACTTCTCACAATTGCGAGTTTACGTCACAAAACATCAGAACCGAGAGATATAAACTCAGAATTGTGAGTTTGAACTCATAATTATGACATTATAAACTCAATTCTTACTAGTGTTGTCAAAACTAACTTTTGAACCAAGTTACTGAAACTTTGAGCGCTGTTGAGCGGAATCTTAAACATATGGCGTTATTTTACTGTCAATTGTCGAGAGCACATTATTGTGACGCGAGAGCATATCAATGTAATGCGCGAGCGCAAATCTGTCCGCTCGCGCGCGGATTTCCTCTGCTCTCGCGCAAATCTGTCCGCTCGCGCGCAGTGCTCTCTTATGAACTGCCTCTCCTCTCGCTCAGATATTGCGTGTGCACGCTCAAACTGTTTCCTGCGTGCTCAAACGTGTCCTGCGCGCTCAAACTGCACATGTGCGCTCACGAATCTCTCCGTGCTCTTGCAGAAATTAATTTGCTTTTGGATTAAATGCTGTCAAAAGTTATAAACCAATCAGAAGAGACGACTGATCCATGAAAATGCTACGTGGAATCTTATTGGCTGAGAGTGAACTGCGCCTGGAATTCTTTCGACAAAAATATATATTTTATTTCTTTACAATTTAATAATATTTATCAAATGTAACCTAGTCTAACTGCATCACATTACAGGTCAAACCCCTATTTATCTAAACAAACAAACAAAAAATGTTTCTTAAAGTTATTGTGGTCATACGTTTTGTGTTGAATTTTTTTTTTTTTAAAATAGGTAACATTTTACAATATGTTTTTTATTTGTTAACATTAGTTAATGTATTATCTAACATGAACTAACAATGTGCAATACATTACTGTAATTATTAATCTTTGTTAACGTTAAAAATACAGCTGTTTGTTGGTTGTTTACTTCACAGTGCATTTAATAATGTTAACAAATACAACATTTGATTTTAATAACGTATTAGTAAATGTTGAAATTAACATTAACAAATATTAATAAATGCTGAAGAAGAGCAATTCATTATTAGTTAATGTTAACTAATGCAGTTAAATAATGTTAACGCAACCTTATTGTAAAGTATTACCAACAAACATCTTCTGATTTAAGACCGAACAAGATCAGGGTCAAATCGTCATTCCCTTAATACTTAATGTGGAGATCACATACCACCATAGTCAATTTCTTTTGAGGTCTGGTATAAAACATGACATACAAAAATACCTAAGCTCTTGTGTATGCACGATTAAGCAAAAGAACGCGATCTTATTCCTAAATGACAACGATTCGGTTATGTCTATTAAACGTTTTGAAATTACAATCATACCAGAATATTTAAACCTGCTTTTGCATTGCTGCTGAAAGCAGTGGTCATGTAAGCTATATGTTTTAAACAGCTTCACAAAGTGTTTTCAACAACATACTATTGCTACATCTGTGTTGCAAACATTAAATAATAATGCAAGTATTGCAATAACAATTTATAGTCTGAATATACACTGATTTCAGCAATTAAAATAAGTAGCTAAATGAATGTTGAAACTAATGTTGTTACACTGTTCTGCCAATAGGAGGTGACCAGTGACTGTTAAAATGTATTTGATGTATCAGAATGTATTTGATGTATCAGAATCATTAATTCCAGACCTCAAAAGAAATTGACTATGGTGGTATATGATTTGACCCTGATCTTGTTCGGTCTTAAATCAGAAGATGTTTGTTGGTAATACTTTACAATAAGGTTGCGTTAACATTATTTAACTGCATTAGTTAACATTAACTAATAATGAATTGCTCTTCTTCAGCATTTATTAATATTTGTTAATGTTAATTTCAACATTTACTAATACGTTATTAAAATCAAATGTTGTATTTGTTAACATTATTAAATGCACTGTGAAGTAAACAACCAACAAACAGCTGTATTTTTAACGTTAACAAAGATTAATAATTACAGTAATGTATTGCACATTGTTAGTTCATGTTAGATAATACATTAACTAATGTTAACAAATAAAAACCTTATTGTAAAATGTTACCTATTTTTTAAAAAAAAAATTTCAACACAAAACGTATGACCACAATAACTTTAAGAAACATTTTTTGTTTGTTTGTTTAGATAAATAGGGGTTTGACCTGTAATGTGATGCAGTTAGACTAGGTTACATTTGATAAATATTATTAAATTGTAAAGAAATAAAATATATATTTTTGTCGAAAGAATTCCAGGCGCAGTTCACTCTCAGCCAATAAGATTCCACGTAGCATTTTCATGGATCAGTCGTCTCTGATTGGTTTATAACTTTTGACAGCATTTAATCCAAAAGCAAATTAATTTCTGCAAGAGCACGGAGAGATTCGTGAGCGCACATGTGCAGTTTGAGCGCGCAGGACACGTTTGAGCACGCAGGAAACAGTTTGAGCGTGCACACGCAATATCTGAGCGAGAGGAGAGGCAGTTCATAAGAGAGCACTGTATATTTGAGCGCGCGCGTCCAGATTTGCGCAAGAGCAAAGGAAATCCGCGCGCGAGCGGACAGATTTGCGCGAGAGCAGAGGAAATCCGCGCGCGAGCGGACAGATTTGCGCGAGAGCAGAGGAAATCCGCGCGCGAGCGGACAGATTTGCGCTCGCGCATTACATTGATATGCTCTCGCGTCACAATAATGTGCTCTCGACAATTGACAGTAAAATAACGCCATATAAACACATCTGATTGGCCATTGTGTTCACGCACTCAACAGATAACGTTATGTCTGGGATTGGCTCAATTGATCGACGCCTCAAAAACATGTTGTAAATAGACATTTTTGACTAACGCCGCGACATGCAATAAAAGGTATCTTTTCCATGTTAATCTGAGTTTTTGTCCTAACCAGCCGCTACACGCGAATATTCTATTTTAGAAACGGTTTCTATTTCTCCGCGACGTCGCGGCTGAAACATCAACACAAAGTATGGCAATGATAATATCAGGTTCTGTGTATGTGCTTTATTTAATGTTAAAAGCGTCTAACGTGAGTTTGAATGTCATTCTGTGTTCCCGGCTTTTTAGCTGTAATGAAAACAACACTGGCTAATTCACCTCAGATCTTGAAAATTAATAAATAGGCACAAGAACGTTCAAACTGTCAACTCAATGCAAACAAACAAGTGTATTCTATGACAAAGATTGGTTAAGTCACTCCGTATGTACTTTAAATAATGTTTAAATTGTGTAATATTTATGAATTTTACTATGTACTTGCCCGTTTCATTGTGTCTGCTGTGATCTTGCCGTGAGAGCCCGCCCACACTCTCTTCTTGGCTGTGGTTTTTGATTGATTTTATCGCTTCTCACTGTCGCGTCGCGTCTAGAGTGGACAGTCAAATTTCTCGTCGCTGGAATCTTATGGCATCGTGTCTGGTTAGGACACGTAACACTAATTCTGACTTTTTTCTCACAATTGGGAGTTTATATCTCCCACTTCTGACTTCTTTTCTCAGTAATTTGCAAGTTATAATGTCAAATTCTTAGGAAAAAAGACTGACTTTTATCATAATTGTAAGTTTATATCACGCAATTATGAGAAAACTAAAATTATGAGATTTAAATTCACAATTGTGAGAAAAGTCTCGATTACCTTTTTTATTTGATTACCTTTTTATTTTTTGAAATAAGCTTCCAAAGTTGCTATGGTACCGCTAGGCAACTAGGGTGTTTCTAGGTGGTTGTTAGGGAGTTCTATCTAGTTAATATTGTAATACTATATGGTCACTAGTTTGTTGTGATTGATGTGGGGTCTGTGGCAGTCAGTGTTGCCAAGTCCAAGGTTTTCCTGTGGAATTGGGCTACTTTTAAGTTGTTGCCATGGTAAAACATTTTTCCGTGGGTTGATTTCCACCCCCGTAGGCTATGTATGATTTCGGCACTCCAACACCCCCCAAAACTTGGGGCCCAGATGTACAAATTCAGTGGAGAATTTGGCCGCCCGATGAAGAAAATCACATTGGGCTATTTTTTGGGCTACTTTTGACTGGCCATTGGGATACTTTTGTTGCACAGACCTGACAAAACTGGTGGCAGCTGCCAATGCATTGTTCGCACAGAACGCGTATTTGCATCCCACTGCACTGCTTTCCATTGTTTATCTATATAAACATGCTAGACTGACGTGTTTGACTGTTGCATTTGCACCTTTTGCAGTGTCTCGCATGTGTCAAGATGTTCTAAAAAACATTTTTAAAACTACTTTAAATTTAAAAGCAGCTAAACTTAAAAAAAAAAAGCATTTCTAGACCTTGCATTTTTTTTTCATGCCACTGTGCATCTCAAGTCTTTTGCAGTGTTCTAAAGAATCAGCGCTAAAGTTAAAAGTTCAACTTAAAAACGCCCCGCATCTCTAGACCTTGAGTTTTTCTATTCCACAACACACACAAAAAAAAGCAGTTTGTCTATGTACACATGCGCGGCTAGACAGACATTTTTGACTGTTGCGCTTGCATCTCACACATTTTTCAGTCATTAGCTGCATCCCAATTCAGAGGCTGCATCCTTCAAAGGACTCGGACTTTAAAGGCCACTCCTTTGAAGGCCGCAAAGGTCAGACCGAGCGTTATTAAATGGGATGGTCTAGCTTATGGAGGATTGTTCTTGTCACCTAGCAACTGTAATAGCTTCCGTTGATGAGTGGCAGTAACGTTTGTACTGGACTTTTTTGAAAATTATATTCAACTGTCTGAAAGCAAAACAGGGTTCACAAACTGTCTAAATGTCCACCATGAACCATTTCTGTATATAGTAGAGTATAAACTATATGTGATCGTGTCTAAGATATGTCAACATTTGAACCACTTTAAAGTTTTTTTTTTTTTCATTTGTATCATTAGATATTTGAGTAAGTTGAAACCCAATATTTACGTTTGAAAGTGTAATTCAGCAATTTCTCTAAAAAAAATCCTGTCGTCAAAGGTGCACAATGAATTCTGTGGTAGGCAAGGCAGCGAAAGATCCATCTATTGTATCCTTCATTTCACAGGAAACGAAGGCCGCGTTTGGAGGCCGCATTTGAAGCAGCCTTTGAATTGGGACAGCATTCAAATGCAGCCTTTGAAGGATGCAGCCTCTGAATTGGGACACAGCTAGTGTTAAACGTGGACCCAGCATTCTAAAAACGCAGCGCTCAAGTTAACAGCTGGATTGCTGGATCTCTGGACCTTGCATTTTCCCCCATTCCACTACTCCGCGTCTCGTGTTTTTAAACGCAAAACTGCGTTCTGTGTAAATGGCCCCTTAGGATTTCTAGGTGGTTACAAAGGTGTTGTGGATGGTTACTAGATCACTGCTATACAGTTGCTCGGGCAATTCTGTGTGGCTCACTAGATTGTTATGGGTGGTCACAAGGTCACAAATGTTTTTTTGGTCATCCAACATGTGCAAACCAAGGACAAGTTGCACATTTTGCTGTATTGTTTATGTAAGTAGCTGAAATGTTGCCAGAGTTTAATATTTGTTTTCTCTTTTTATCTAAATCTTTAACCTTATGGTATGAGCAAAAGCAATAGTGGTGCTGGCTTAAGATCTGTTCAAGATGACAGATGTTTTTATTTTCCATATTTGTTTCCAGCACATTAGTTTGTAAAATCTATCACAATCTAATCTGATCCTGGAACATTTTGTCGAGCTGAAATTCTATTCAAATGACCCATTTGAACTGTGAAAAAAGCACCATTTTTTTAACTGTAAAAAAGCACCATTTTTAGTGAATTTGTGTTGAACATAAACCAGGCTTAGACCAGGCTTGGGGGCCATTCACACAGAATGCATTTTGCATTCCACTGCACTGCTTTTCTATTGTTTTTCTATGTAAATGCACTAGACGGACACGTTTGACTGTTGCGCTAGCATCTGGTGTCTTTTGCAGCATTTCATGCATGACACGGCGTTCTCGAGTCGAGAATTTCAACTTTTAAAAAAACACGTCTCTAGTTCTGTAAATGCCACAGATATTTTGCATCCCACTGTGCTGCTTTTACATTGTTTTTCCTTGTAAACATGCGCTAGACGGATGAATTTGCCCATTGCGCTCAGGTCTTTTGCAGCAGTTTGCGCATGACATTTCGTTCTAAAAACGCAGCATTAAAAGTTCAACTATCTGCACCTTTTTTGTTCTTTTTTTTAATTCCACTGCCCTACGTCTCAAAAACACGTTGTGTGCGAAAGGCTTCTTAAGCATCCCTGCTTGCTTTAACGAAAACACGTGGGTCACTTCTCTACGGCGATTAACACAGCAACATTTCAGTGGGTGGTCATGTGAACAGATGTGAACGGTTAACAGTGAATAAGGCATTATGTACTTTTCTAGAGTTCCTGATGTAATAAGGCATTTGTACTGAACAGCTGGAATAAACTCACTGTATGTAAAGACATTCTGCTCTTATTTACTGCAAATACAAATGCATTAGGTCAAGGCCTGGGCCAGAAAGTTCAAATGCTACCAGTGAGTTTATGTTGCATTGCGGCTGGCACGCAGAACGCTGTCCAGACCGTTGAGCTGACGCAGGAAACCGCGGTTCGGTGTTACGCCACGGTGGTCCTTCACGGTCTTGATGGCCTCCACCAAAGTCATGTTCTGCCGGATCATGAGGTAGGCCAGAACCAGCGTAGCAGATCGGCTCACCCCGACGGCACAATGCACAAGAACCGTTCCTACAAAATTAAAGACACTGCATCGTCATTTTCACATGGATGACATAAAAAGTCTGAGACTACACTGAATATCTGTAATTAAAATTACAAATCAAATTCTAAAACATTCTTTATTTAAAACGTTCAATTCAACTTTCCCTCAAATTGTTATACTATTAATGTATAATGTTCTTGTTCTCACATTTTTAGACCCTATGTGTATGCACACATATATCTGACTCTTTTTATTAGAATTTCCAAATATAAATTCAAATGTCACATATAAGCACAAATATCTTATACATGACACCAAATGGAAAATAAAAATAACATTAAATTAAAAAGTGTACACTCAAGTATAAGTATGCTATAAAAGCTCGTTTCCGATTCTGACCTTTTCTTACAATTGTGAGACATAAAGTCCAATTCTGAGGAAAAAAAGACTTACTTTTCTCAGAATTGCGAGTTTATATCTCACAATTCTGACTTTATATCACGCAATTGAGAAAAAAGTCAGAATTACAAGGGGTCAACTCGCAATTGCGAGAAAAAAAAATCAGAATTATGAGATAAAAAGTCACAATTACCAATTTTTTAATTTATTTATTCAGTGGCGGAAACAAACTTAGTATGCACACTTAACCAGTACATGATTATTTTTTTTGTAAAGAAATTAAGAATAAAAAAAGTTCTTTATGAAACTTAAAGGCTGTAAACCCCTTTTTGCTATAATTTTAAACCTTTATTTTTATTATAATAAGCCTGGGAATTGTTTAAAAAACTGGTCAAAAGGAAGAGGCCCCTTATAAACTGACCTCCAGTACTAAGAGCTCTGTGAATGAACTCGGACGCTGGGTAGAAGTTCACACTCATGTCGAAGGAGGGCGAATCGTGGGCTTCAATGCCGTGATACGTGATGTTCATGCCAGCGTAATGCTCTGCGCCGCCTCTCCATTTGCTCTGAGCACAGTTGAGGATGTGTGTGATCCCCAGCTTGATGAGTTCTTTGCGGTTTGAGGCAATTTCTCTGAAATGAGTATGAAAGGCTATTGTGATAAAATTGTACACGGTTCAACATTTACTAGTTTACCAATTTGTGCAGGAGAGAAGTTAACTCTTTTACTTCTACTGTATCAGTTACTGGATTTTGTCACACTTTATTAAAGTGCCCTTATTATGCTATTTTAAAGGTTCCTAATTTTGTTTTGGAGGTCTCCTCCTACATGCATCCAATGTCAAAAACACTTACATTTCCTCATAATATACATTAAGAATCTAGACAATAACTTAATTTGTCATGCATTTTGATCTTTAAAACTTTACATTCACAAACAGCTATATTACACACTTCATGAAAGGAAATATCTGAAGAAGCATAATAGGGGCACTTTAAATACATTATTCAAAGCATTAAAAAAGCATTTTATGATCCCAACACATCTTTTTTTCTTTGAAAAACTAGATATTTTTTTAATATAAGCAAATAAATCATAATCACCTGTTCAATATACGGTATACGGCATGACCAAAACCACATATATTCATGGGCTACTCACTGGTCACCTATGTAGAGTCTTGGCCACACTTCATCTGCATGATTACAGGCGGTTTTCCCCGTGTACAGCAGACGCTCAAGTTCAGAAACAGTGAGTACAGGACAGCCCTTCTCCGAGTCCTTTCTGCTGGGAGACCTGGAATTACTCCGTGACCGAGACAGTCTGGACATGAAAGCCATCTGGTCTGGCCTCCAGTCAAGCTATAAAATAACATAGAAAAATATAATTACATAAAAATAAAGATTTAAAAGTTAAAAGTGTTTTTTAAAATTCAAATTAAAGGGACAGATCACCCCCAAATTACCCTGTCGTTGTTGTACAGTTGACACATTTTTCAGCTTAAACAAACATTACTTGCACTATCAAGAAAACATCAATCAATATAATTCTATTTTGTATTTTTACAATAAGAATGTAATTAATGTTCTATTTACTAAAACAAAGTATATTTCTCATAAAGATTAAGCATGTTTAAGCATTTTTAGACATATTCCAAAATAATAACTATGCAGTACAAAAAAATGTATATTTGTTAACTGATGTTTAGCTGTTTTAATTAGTCAACTTATTTTCATCATTCATCAAAGCTCAGTAAACACTGCAGGTGTCATGATGGTCACAAGGATTTCACCAAACTGACTGCGCACTAAAAAAAACCCTCACAGATCATGTTTTCAAGTCATTTCATGTTTGAATGTGATGTGACAAAGCGGTGATATCTAAGTAAGTTGTTTACTTTTTAATTAGTCTTCCCATTAACACCATTACTTATTCATTCTGACCAATTTTACAGATACTAGTCACTGGTATCTCTAAAATTGATCAGAATGAATAAGGAACTAGTAACTAATGGATACAATATTATCTGCCTGCAATACCGCAGTAGTTTCAGCACTGCATTTCTAGGACCCTAGTTTTTGTGCCAGCGCCATCTAGTTTTAAATATTCAAGCAGGGTTACCAACGGGCAGGTTTAGGGCTAGGGGTTGGTTAGGACAATATATAAATTAAACTTATCATTTAAACAACTAAATCATTGCTAGGCTCCTAGAACTGCAGTCCTAGAAATGAAGTCCTGTGGAAGCAGCACATGCACAAAAAGGAGAGGTGGGATTTAGTAATAAGCCAATCGTAGTGCAATGGAGCCACCGCCTCCTCTCACATGACTATTCCCCTTTCATTCTTAATTAATCCTCACCAAACCCATGGCACACTTTTAAGGGTATGAGTCAGCATGAAGCAGAAGTTGTGATAGTTTTTTCTTCCCTGTAGTGACATATATCCAAGTTTTTTCTTCTGGAACACGAAAAATGTAGGATTTTTTTCCATGGGGAATTGATTCATGCTTGTGGTTTGCTATTGGTGGATCTCATGTGAGTGACAGCTTGTCCCGCCCTCACGCCAGTAAACACATCATCAGAGAAGAGATGTTGCTGAAAGAGGGAGGGGAAGATATTTTGATGACTTTATAACTCAGTTGGCTCAATGGAGGCAAGAAAAAAGCTTAACATTAACCTGCTGTTGTCGCTTTTGGACAGTGTAACTTTTAAAAAAGTTTTTAATGTCATATTTCACAATACTTGTGTCGCTTTAATTTTGAACTGTGGATTATTATTAGTTCATTCATTCAGTTATTTTTGAGGGGCCACTTTCTCCCTTGTTTTGAAAGCATACGATAGGGTCTTGTAAAAAACAAACCGAAATGAAATTTATTATTTAGCAAAAATCCTGACCATTTGTGCATGTTCATAATGAGACTGTTAGCGAAGCAGTTCAAATCCACAAGCGCACGATTTTGATAAATTAAAGGATTAGTCCACTTTTAAATAAACTTTTCCTGATAATTTACTCACCCCCATGTCATCCAAGATGTCCATGTCTTTCTTTCTTCAGTCGAAAAGAAATTAAAGTTTTTGATGAAAACATTCCAGGATTATTCTCCTTATAGTAGACTTCAATGGGCACCAAACAGTTGAAGGTCAAAATTAGTTTCACTGCAGCTTCAAATTGTTCAAAACGACCCCAGATGAGAAATAAGGGACTTATCTAGTGAAACCATCGCTCATTTTCTGAAAAAAATTGAAAATTATATAAGTTTTAACCAGAAATGCTCATCTTGAACTAGCTCTCTTCTTCTTCTCCTCTATTTGAATTCCAGCAGTGTAGACGCTGCTAAGTGTATTACTGCCCTCCACAGGTCAAAGTTTGAACTAATTTTTATATGCAAAATGCTAGTTCAATAGTACTTAACAATTAGTTCAAACTTTGGCCTGTGGAGGGCAGTATTACGCTTAGCAGTCTCTACACTGCTGGATTCAAATAGAGGAGAAGAAGAAGAGAGCTAGTTCAAGATGAGCATTTCTGGTTAAAACGTATATCATTTTCAATTTTTTTCAGAAAATGAGCGATGGTTTCACTAGATAAGTCCCTTATTTCTCATCTGGGATCGTGTTGAACAATTTGAAGCTGCAGTGAAACTAATTACGACCTTCAACTGTTTGGTGCCCATTGAAGTCCACTATAAGGAGAAAAATCCTGGAATGTTTTCATCAAAAACTTTAATTTCTTTTCGACTGAAGAAAGAAAGACATGGACATCTTGGATGACATGGGGGTGAGTAAATTATCAGGACAAGTTTATTTAAAAGTGAACTAATCCTTTAAGATCAAAACACAACAGCCAGCTCATGGGTAATTAATTATACACGTAATTTCTTCTCTGAGGTGAATATCTCTCTTGTGTTCTGGCTGTCGCAACAACAAAGCGAGTTCACACCATAGATTCACACCTGTCAGCTGACATCTGGAGCTTCAGTCTGGAGAAATTCACCTCGGAGAAGAAAGTAGGCTACACGTACACTTTTAGGGATTTCCTTGCACTTGGAAAATACAGCATGAGTCATTCTGTGACACATACGACATTAGAAAAATACCAAGGAGAGTAATTTAATTTGTCTGTTTAAAATATATTTTAAAAGAAATGTAAGTCACTATGGTATTTAAACCTAACTTATGTCTAAAATTAATATCTATAATATATTTTATATTACTTTTACCTCATACAGTGGGGATCGAAAGTTTGGGAACCCCTTTCAGAATCTGTGAAAATTTTAACAAAACAAGAGAGATCATACAAAATGCATGTTATTTTTTGTTTAGTACTGTCCTGAGTAAGATATTTTACATAAAAGATGTTTACATATAGTCCACAAGACAAAAAAATAGCTGAATTTATTAAAATAACCCCGTTCAAAAGTTTGGGAACCCTTGGATCTTAATACTGTGTGTGGTTACCTGATGATCCACGACTGTTTTTATGTTTTGTGATGGTTGTTCATGAGTCCCTTGTTTGTCCTGAGCAGTTAAACTGAGCTCTGTTCTTCAGAAAAATCCTTTAGGTCCTGCAAATTCTTCAGTTTTCAAGCATCTTTTACATATTTTAACCCTTTCCAGCAGTGACTGAAGGATTTTGAGATTCATCTTTTCACGCTGAGGACAACTGAGGGATTCAAACACAACTATTAAAAAAGGTTCAAACATTCACTGATGCTCCAGAAGGAAACACGATGCAATAAGATCTGGGGGGTGAAAACTTTTGAACAGGATGAAGATGTCCACTTTTTTCTTATTTTGTTGAAATATAATTTTTTTCATTTAGTACTGCCCATTGGAAGCAACAGAAGATACTTGCATGTTTCCCAAAAGAAAAATTAAGTACAATTTACATTGATCTTCAAATTCAAAAAGTTTTCACCCCTCGGCTCTCAATGCGTCGTGTTTCCTTCTGGAGCATCAGTGAATGTTTGAACCTTTTTCAATAGTTGCGTTTGAGTCCCTCAATTGTCCTCAGTGTGAAAAGATGGATCTCAAAATCCTTCAGTCACTGCTGGAAAAGGTTCAAATATGCAAAATATGCTTGAAAACTGAAGAATCTGCAGGAGCTGGAGGAATTTTCTGAAGAACAGAGCTCAGTTTAACTGTTCAGGACAAACAAGAGACTCATGAACAACCATCACAAAACAACAAAACAGTCGTGGATCATCAGGTAACCACACACAGTATTGAGAATCAATGGTTCACATACTTATGAATGGGGTTATTTTAATAAATTCAGCTATTGTTTTGTCTTGTGGACTATATGTAAACATATTTTATGTAAAATATCTTACCCAGGACAGTACTAAGCAAAAAATAACATGCATTTTGTATGATCTCTCTTGTTTTGTTAAAAATTTTCACATTTTCACAGATTCTTAAAGGGGTTCCCAAACTTTCGATCCCCACTGTACATTAGGAAAAAAACATGACAATGACATGAAATCACACTTTAAACCAGTCAGTGATCCACATATGTTGGTCTCGATCTCTGGAACCCAATATTCTAACAAACTTTAATACAAGTTATGAATATGTGTACTGTATATTTACACTAATATTTAAGTTTATCATTTTAAAATCCACCTGTTTTGAAGTGATGTCATATTATGCTTACAAAGAAAAGACGTACTGTAGAGTATGCATTATTTTGTAGTCTATCGTTTATTTAAAACATCAACATTCAATAACTAATGAAGTAAACTAATAAAAATATCAAGAAAACAAACAAGGCACAATAAACAGATTATACATTTTGCATTGGTAAACCAAATGTTCTAACAAACCTATTTTCTAAACCGTTATGAATTTGGATATATACTTCCTAAGGAACACTAGTATTTGTCAAAGTTTTTCTTTTTTTAAATCTGCTTGTTTTGAAGTGTCAGTTTTTGCAGTGATGCCCACATTATGTTTACAAATTGTGTTACAATGAAAAGATGTAGAGTACACAATTTTGTAGATTATTTATTTAAAACATCAACATATTAATGAAGTAAACTAATAAAAATGTCAAGAAACAGGACAATAAGATGATTAGCAAAGAGAACAGCAAGAAAAGAATGTATCATAACTGCGTAACAACCAGCACATAAGCCGTGATGAAGTCTTCTTTAAACTTTCTTGCAAGTGTAGCAGTAACTTGTTATAACAGCGTGTGTCCCGCAAATGTACATGTTACACTTGTTGCACGTCATAGTGGTTTTTCTGGCATTCTTTGATTCACAGACCTGACACCTTTTCCTCTTGGAGGGGGTTGATACTGGCGAGAAGGGGGCTTTCTTTCTCGGAGAGCGTTCGTGCTCTCCCATCACTTTACTGTACGAGGGAGGTTGGGGGGTGGCTTGTGCTTCCTTTACCATATTCTGAGAGGATTGCGTGCGGGGAAGGTGTTGCCGTCTTTTCATGTAGGGAGTCACCAAAGCTTCCCCTAGCTCTTCCAGAAAGAGTCTCCTTCTGTATTGCTTCGTTTTTTGCCATGTAGGATTTATTTCCGTCCACAGCACAAAAGAATTGTAGGCGGAGACATCCAGCATGTTAAAGAAAATCACCATGGGCCAATGACGTGTTATCCTTTGACAGGTGTATGTGGCCACCACCTGGAAATGAAATAATAAGAAAACTTTACCTCATCAGCTGACAATTAAATTCATTTTACATGTGTCATTTGGCCTTGAATGAAAACGAACAAATAAATCAAAGTAGTAAAATACCTTGTCAAGGGTGTCAACTCCACCTTTGGTCTGGTTGTAGTCTAGGATTATTTGCGGCTTCTTGTGGTCTTCGCTGCTTATTGCGGCATCTCTGTGAAATGTACTCATCAAAAGCACGTTTTTATTTTTTCTGGGACAGTAGGACACAAGAGCGTGCGTCTCTGTGAAGGCGAACATGGATGAAAGTCGGGGCCGGTCTTTTTTTGACAGGAGCGCAGGTGGGAGCTCAGGCTTGTTTGATCGGACTGTTCCGATCATGCTCATTTTTCTTTGGAGCAGCTCTTCGCCGAGGGCGTACGAGGTGAAAAAGTTGTCACATGTGATGGTGTGTCCCTGTAGACCAGAGGTCATGTCCAAGACCACACGCATTCCCTGGTTCTTTTCTGGCTTTCTGTCAGCAGCTTTCCCAGTGTAGATCTGCATGTTCCATGCGTAGCTCGATCTGGAATCGCACGCCGCCCAGATTTTAATTCCGTACTTGCTCGGTTTACTCGGCATGTATTGTTTGAAGGGACAGCGACCTCTGAAAGGGACCAGGCACTCGTCCACAGTGACATTCGGGCCTGGGTTGTACATGAGCGGCAGGCGTTCGACCCATTTTTCCCAAACGTCCCTTACTGGTGCCAGCTTGTCACGTTTCTGTCGGCCAGGCCCTGCACCCCTTTTGTAAAAGCAGAAGATCCTTGAAATCATGGTAAAAGTACTCCTTGGCATGGTAGCACGAAAAATTGCCCTCCCCGATACACTGTTCCATAAGCTGCCCAAAGCCTCATGATGGGATCGATACACGCCCGCCAGGATCAGCAGACCAAAATAGGCCTGTAAGTCTATCCAGTCCAGGTTCTTCCAGGCTTTATGAAACACACGTTTCCCCTCTAAATTGGTCATTTCAATTAAGTTCTTTTTAATTTTATCTGGGAAAAACAATTCAAATGTTGATTTTATGTCTTCGGCATTGGAACATGCAAACCTGGTTGGTCCAGGGGTCATTTTTATGATAAAACGAGCTGGTGTCTTGCTCCCTTGTCTCTCAGAAGGAGTTGTTGAAGTCCACATTATGTTCCCGTTTTTGGACTGGTAAGCGGCCTCCACCTCAGGAGGGACCTTTTCTTCTTCCTCTTCCTTGTCTTCTTCCTCTTCTTCTTCCTCTTCCCCATCAGTAGATTGGTAGTCTGGGTCCAATTCTGTATTGTCCTCTGTTTCAGAAGCTTGATCGAAGAGTTCCTCCTCCGACTCAGCTTCTTCTTCCAGGTGTCTTTCCTCTTCCATAAATCCATCACTTGTATGTAGGGTCACATATCTTTTCTCTTCCATAAATCCATCACTTTCATGTAGGGTCGCATCTCTTTCCTCTTCCATTAATCCATCACTTGCATGTAGGTTCGATTCTCTTTCCATTTCCATGAATCCATCACTTGTATGTAGGGTCGCATCTCTTTCCTCTTCCATAAATTCATCACTTGTCATAGGTAGGATCACGTCCCTTTCCTCTTCACTAGATTCAATTATTGCCTCCGCAATATTAAACCTTCTCTCCATCCCGTCTCTTCCTCTTAAACCGTCTCTTGTGCAGCTTCAGAATGAACTGGAAGGTCCAAGGAAGCCACATTTATAACCTTAGTTGTTATAATTGTAAGGGTGAAATGTCCTCTAATACTACAGTAAAATATATATTAAAACCACTTTGTGGCCAGATGATGCTTATCTTTAAAGCTAGTGATTTGCACAGGTTAAGGCCCCGGTATACTTCAAATGAAATCTGATGTGACGTCATTTCGAACAAAATCAGGCCAAAACAAAGTTCGTTTTGTGTTCTTTTTGGAAGTTCGAAACGGCTTGCCAAAGCGAACTTTCAGGAAAAGTTCGCTTCAGCTGCAAAACACCTTCGCACTACCATTGGTCTGTGACGATAACGTAATAGGAGGTGTGCGCTGAGGCTCCGCCTTCTCTCGCGTGGGACGCATCTTTGACTCATTTGGTGTGTTTGAGTTTGTCGAGGTAAGAGCTCCATGGGTGAAACACACTGGATAGCCCCTTTATAGTACAAAATGAAGTTGTGCTTGTAAAAAAATGAGGCACTAACACTGTTTTTCATGTTTGATACTGTAATGCTGGTTGATTTTAAGCAATCTTTTAAATAAAATGCTATATGAAGACGTGACGTAACTGGAGTGCTAATTTGCAGAGCTTGTGCTAACATTCCCATGCTGTTATGATCAGACGCTTTTCTTATGCTTTCTATAATAAATGCTTGCTGTTTTCTCATTTTTGTTGTGTTTATTTTGTTACTGAGAAGAAAGTGTACAGCACATATTTAAAAATTCATCTAACCGTCGATCCCAGCAGTGTGGGTGGTGTCAGATGTTCGTTTACAGTATATCGCTGGTCACGTATTTCGAACTTTGTTTTACCCCTAAACGAAGAATGAAAAAGAACTTTGTTTGAAGTATACCGGAGCCTTTAGGTTTAGGGTTAAGGCTAGGATATATCAATCTGTAACTGTTCACTCATAATTAAAACAGATTTTGAAATGTTAATGTGCGACTCTATGCAGTGCTGAGCAGACAAATCAGCATCTGACTCTAAAGGCCCCGATATACTTCATGCGTAATTGAAGAACGAACTAATGTGACACCATTTCAATCAAAATCAGGCCAAAACGAAGTTTGTTTGGTGTTTGTTTTGGGAGTTCGAAACAGCTTGCCAAAGAGAACTTTCCGGAAAAGTTCATTACAGCTGGTAAACATCTTTGTACTACCATTGGTCCGTGGCGATTACTTAAAAGGTAGGTGTGCTTCTTTCACATAGAAATGTTTTCCAGTTCATTTCACCTGTTGAGGCCATCGAGGTCAGATGTCCGCGAGTGAAAACATGAACACACTAGATAGCTGCTTTATAGTAGAAAATGAAGTTGTACTTCTGATGAAACGAGACATTGACACCGTTTTTCATCTATAACATGATAAAGCTGCTAGATTTTAAGCAATCTATTGTATAAAGTGCTATATAATAAGCATGACGTCACTTTACTAGAGTGCCCGAACTGCAGAGCTTGCAAACATTAACGTTGCTATGATCAGATACTTTTGGTATGCTTTAAATGCTTGCTGTTTCTCAATTTTGTTGTGTGATTATTTTGTTATTGAGAGGAAAGCACGCAGCACATGCTTACATATTCTTCTAAATGCCGCTCTCAACAGAGTGGGTGGTGCCATATGTTCGCTAACATATTATGGGGAGCTTCATGTTCGTGTTTGAGCGTTAAACTCAACTTCCATTGGAATGAATTAAAAACATTGGCGCGCATCTGGAGAAAGAGAGAATGCGCACAGAGCTGAAAGGGCTTGAAAGAAGCGCGTTTGGCTTTAGATAAAACTACTAGAGGATATAGTTTTAGCCAGTGTTGTGCCGAATTTCGTCTTCCTGCCAAATTATTACCCCCTCATTGAAGTTGCTACCTGATTGCGTAATCGTAACCCCACCCCTAATCCTAATCCCTCCCCCACACCTAATCCTAAACCTACCAATACTAGGGGGGTAATAATTTGCCGGGGGTCAGAATTTGGCACAACACTGGCCCAACATCGTAATGTCTGTCAGCTATCGGCGATGGATGATGAGCTCGTCTATCAACCAGACCCTAACTTTATTCTTGCACTTACAGGCACTTAGTAGTATATCAAGTACTAAATGAAAAGTGATTGTTACTTCACGGAAAAAGTCTGAAACGTGTATATATGTCAGTGCTTCCCACACATAGACTTTACTTGGGCGGGCCGCCCACGTATAATAACGGCCCCCCAAGTATATTCAGAGACACATTTTTGCTTTTATTATTTTTATCCTCTTATACTTTTATATCCACGCATCGATTAACTAGTCGTTTCGTACCTGCTCGTTATGTGTGCGTCAGAACTGTTTCCTCCGGCTAACATTCAAACGGGCGCTGCATTTTGCAAAGTTACAAGGGGGCGCTGTTGCGCGTTCTACAAGCTCGCGCAGCAGCGCTTCAGACTGCTTCAAAGTGATTCTCAATCAATGAAAAGCGCGGATTTATGCCAAGCGATTGCTAATGAACTCAAGTTGATGAATTATTACAATGTCTACTTCATGGCCTTTATATAAAATGTTTTATATGGTTGTAAGAATCTGAAGGATCAGCCTGCAATAGTACAGACATTTCAAAATGAGAGTCCTGGTGTATTTCGGGCTTGTTTATAATTAAAAGTCACACGCTAAGTTTTTTCTTTTTCTTTTGGGCATTATTGGTATTATGATTACACTATAAATTGTATTTAATTTGATTTCCATTTAATTCATAAATTCGTAAATTATTGTAGTCTCCCCCACAGAAAGAAAGGACTAAGAAAATTATTTGACACATATATTATTCATTTTATAAATTTTACTAGTAAAATCTGTGTCCCATTCACTGAGAGAGACACTATATGACAGCAAGGAGAACATAGGAAAATGTGAACCAAATGCTGTAATTTTGCATAATTTACAATGCATAATAATGCATAATATTAGTATATAATTAAATCTAATATGTTATTTAATTAAAATTAATTTCAATAAATAAAAATACTGTTAAAAATCACACATTGTTTGTTTGTCACATGTAGTAGAGTTTTTGTGCCATGGGTAATAGGAGGATTTTTCGCCCGGCTACCACCGCAAGTATATTTCAAACCTGTGGGAAGCACTGTATGTATATATATATATATATATATATATATATATATATATATATATATATATATATATATATATATATGTATGTATATGACAAATATTGCATCTAATCCGCAAACACAGTGCGAGCGTCGCTACTATTCTAGCTTACTGCAGTGTGCAACAACTGTCATAGCAGCCGCCGAGCAAACGCACAAAGTAAAGTTATAACATCATTTCAACACACTTAAATGTATCTAATATGATCAACAGCGCTGCGTTACCCCACATACGCTTGGCCGGAAGAAGCGGAAGCTGCAACAGTGGCATAATAAAAGTTCCGCTGCTGAATGAATTTTACTTCTGGAACCTGACTTGCACTCTATTAACATTTAAGCCAGGAACAAAATATCACGATTGTTCTCAGCCAATGAGCGATTCCCATCATGCTTTTAGTTTGTGCCGGTATAAAAAATGAGCTGCCTTGCCGTACATTTACAAACATTTTAGCATGCATCAGCATGGCATCGCTGCAACTATATATTAATATATAGGACCCTCACTGCAAAGCCATGGTTGTACTGTGAAGTACAGCTTCCCCTCCAACCACACCCTAACCCTAACCCTACCTATTATAACTCTACCGATCCCTCCTCCACCTATTAGATCCACAGAGGTGGAGCTGGACTTGGTCAAGCTCAACCCATGATGTCCAGAGAGGTGGAACTGGGTGTCATTTGACTCTGCTGTGAACAACACTTGAATAAATCTTATTTTTCTTGACAAATAAAAAAAGGCGAAAAAGCCATGTATTATGGCATCATTCATTTGTGTGTGTGTTATGCATTTTTGCCTGATTTATTTTATTTGACAATTTATTTAGTAATTGGTCTGTTTTGTAGTACGATTTATTTACAACGGTCGCTCAGATTTCGCGTTTTATACAACCACTTAGACTTCTCGAATCTAGTCCCACGTTTTGTGTGTTCAAATGGTTAAAAGTGAAATATGCTTAAAATGACCGAATAGAACCGGGGGGCGCTAAACAATAAACAAAATGGCAGCAGCTGGAATGTGAAAAGATCCATCCACATTTCCACGAGATCTTTGCACTTTGTGTAAAATACGATGAAACGCGCCAAGACATTTGAAAAAAAAAAAAAAAAAAACGCCTATAAACAATGAAGGCTTTTTTTTGTTCCTGGAATTCAAATAAAGCTTTGTGTGCGTCTTACCTTATATTTATGAGATGATGTTTTGGATTGCACACAAATCCTTTATGGAATCCTTTGGTTTCCTGGTCTTCCCGTGTATTTCAAAAGCAGCCTCTGCGCGAGGAACACAGATGCATTACATTAACACGCAACACCAGCGCTGCATTCAGATGGAAACGTCCATGTGCCGATTACTGCAAATATATACTGTTTCCTTGAGTTCAATGGTACAGAAATTGCAGATATGACCATATTATTGGCATTGTAATGGAGCAGTAGAGCAGTCCTCGTGTTCAGTCAGTGCACGCGCCCTCTGGTGATGCACATGCACAGTCCTGCAGATGTTGCACACAACAGAATCATATCTGAAGAATATTTCCGATGTTTCATGAATGTTCGATGAAGGAATTTGTGAAAATTCAGACGACAATGTTGCAATCTAGCAGTAATTTTGCAAAAATTACCATCATGTACTTTTTTGAAATGCATATAACTACTTAATGGTTAATGTTTTAATTATTGTTGAGAAATATATCTGCATGCGAAGGCCACAGGTTGCAAGGTCAGAATACAGTAGGAGTGGCCTTAAACTTAATAAGCTATAGCACCTTCAAACCTGTGCAAATGTTAAGTTTACTATCAAACTGGTTACTATCAGAAATATTGGTTGAAATACATCTATATACAAAATACCAGATAGTGAATTAATAAAAAACAAACATCTGTTCCTAGTCATGACTTCTTTTTTCTTTTAAGAAATAGTGAAACGAACTTTACTGAAGTAATATCACTAAACTTGTTCATTTATTTTGAAAGTTCTATTGTATTTAGACTTACCTCTAAATTACACTATTCATTTTCATTTAAAATAAACACATTTTTAATTTTACTGTAGTGAAATCATACACTTCTGACAAATTAGAAAAAAACTATATGTATTTGAAACACCTGCTTATTTCTGCTGAAAAAACGACAGTGACATGAAATAATAATTATAGCCAGTAGGTGGCGTCAGTGATGCATGTTGCAAGTCTTTGGGATGTTCTAAAAAAATTAAAGGATTAGTTCATCCAAAAATGAAATGTCTGTCATTAAAGGTGGTACAGAGGATGTTTTCGTCGACTGAGTTTTTGAAATGAGCGTTTGAAATGATGCACATTTTACGACTAGCTAAAACATTCTGACTATGCTCAACATACAGCGATAGTTTCCTGCTCCTGAAGCAGATTTATATACTTTCACATGGAATTTGAACACCGACTGTAATCGCAGACTGAAAGCAACTGACTGGACGCGTTTGAGCGCGATCAGTCATAAGTATCAATTAACATTCATAATCGGCCTTACAATCGTTAAGCCGCGCACACACTTAGTGGATTCATTATGTCGGACTCACCTCATAATCTGCAGTTGTTACTCCTGTCTCCTGACAAAACATTGCATGCGACGCATGTAGTGTTGAAAGTTACTAGAGCGCGCAGCCGCGCGTCTCTCACAAGGAACGTCATGGCAGTGATTGACAAGCCAGAGGGCCAATCCGCGCACGTCTCTCACAATGGCAGTGATTGACAAGCCAGAGGGCCAATCGTTTACGCGATGATCGCGTAAACGATTGGCTGATGTTTTTAAGGCCCTACCTCGTGCACAGATGATGTATATTAATAATATTCCTTTCAGTGCACCTAATAAATAGTCTTTTATCACTTAGTAAAGACAGTTTCAAGTAATATTGCAAAAATGTATAAAACAAAACATCCTCTTTACCACCTTTAATTACTCACCCTCACGTCGTTCCAAACCTATTAGACCTTCATTCATCTTCGGAACACAAATTAAGATATTTTTGATGAAATCCGAGAGGTATATGACTCGTCTATAGGCAACAATACAATCAACACGTTCAAGGAAAATTACTAAAGACATCGTTAAATCAGTCGACATAACTGCAGTGGTTCAACCTTAATTTTATGAAGGGACGAGAATACTTTTTGTGTGCAAAAACAAAACTAAAATAATGACTTTATTCAACAATCTCTTCTCTTCTGTGTCATTCTCGTATGTTGTTTATATCCAGCACTTCCAGGTTCTATGTCAGAATGACGACTCATTATTGGCCAGCTCCTGCGTCAGCATCACACGCATGCGTCGTGATCACATGATCAACTTTGGCCAATCCTGAGCCAGCATTCGGACGAAAACACGGAAGCCTTCACTGTGTTTACTGCGCCATCTGCGTAAGGATTATGACAGGGAAGAAAAGAGATTGTGTTTTGATTTTGTGCACAAAAAGTATTCTCGTCACTTCATAACATTAAGCTTGAACCACTGCAGTCACGTCGACTGTTTTAATGATGTCTTTAGTACCTTTCTGGACCTTGAAAGTGTTGATTACATTGCTGTCGTACACCTCTCAGATTTCATCAAAAATATCTTAATTTGTGTTCTGAAGATGAACGAAGGTCTTACAAGTTTGGAACAACATGAGGGTGAGTAATTAATGACAGAATTTTCACTTTTGTGTGAACTAACCCTTTAATTTCTAGACACAAGTTATGAATTTTAGATATATTACTTATGATATACTTACTCAGAAACTAATATTCATCTAAATTGATCATTTTTATATCCACTTCTTTTGAAGTGTCAGTTTTTGCATTGATGCCCACATACAAATAGTGTTACAAGGAAAAGATGTAGGGTAGACATTATTTTGTCATATTATCATTTATTTAAAACGTCAAACATCAACTTTCAGTAACTACAATGAGGTCAACTAATAAAAATGTCAAGAAAACAGGAGCAATAATCAGAAGATTAGCAAACAAGATACTAAAGAGAATAGCTAAGAAAAGAATGTAATAAAAACAGTAAAAAACAAACAGCAGATAAACAGTGACAAAGTCCTGTTTAAACTTATTTGCATGAGTAGCAGTAAGTAGTTATAACAGCGTGTGACCTACAAATGTACATGTTACACTTGTTGCACGTAATACTGGTTTTTGTACTCTTCTTTGATTCACAGACCTGACACCTTTTCCTCTTGGAGGGGGTTGATACTGGCGAGGGGCCGGATTCTTTGACTTCAAGAGAGCATTTGCGTGCTTCCATCACTTTTTTGTACGAGGGAGTTTGGGGGGCGGCTTTGTTTCTCAAAGAGCATGCTTGTGCTTCCTTTACCATATCCTGAGAGGCTTGCGTGCGGGGAAGGCAGTGCCGTCTTTCCATGTAGGGAGTAACCAAAGCTACCCCTAGCTCTTCCAGAAAGAGTCTCCTTTTGGTGTTCCTCTGTTTGTTCCATTTAGGATTTATTTCAGTCCAAAGTACAAATGCATTGTAGGCGGAGACATCTAGCATGTTAAAGAAAATCACCATGGGCCAACGACGTGTCATCCTTTGGCAGGTGTATGTGGCCACCACCTGGAAGTGAAATAACAAGCCAAAAACACAAAAGCTTTATTCATCAGCTCACGATTTGTGCAATTTGCCCTTAAAGTCATGATAAGATGGAAGTAGTAACAGATCTTTTCTTCTCTATTGTGCACATCCAGGTGTAACACATTTTTTAAAAAGAGATTATATGCACGGATGAATTGACCCTTCGCCGGGAGTTTGATTGACAAGCGATCCAACCAATCATAACGCCGAATCCGCCACTTTGTTTGACAAAGCAGTCCGGAGTTAGAAGATTAACCTCGATGGACTTGAACTTGAAAAATGGTGTGTACTGACGTCTTTCCACATTTGAACAACATTCCTTCTCATGTTCATTCATGTTTATTTGATGCTATAAATGAACTAATAGGAAGAGATGATTGATTGCATGATCGAGGCACTACAGCAATCTGTCATTAAAGAGCCACAAAACGTTTTTTATTGTTCAAATTTCTGACACACTTTTACTGTTATCAAACATCTGACGCCACCCACTCTGATATGTGCTGCGTGCTTTTCTCTCAGTAACAAAATAAACACAACAAAAATGAGAAAACAGCAAGCACTTTTTTTATAGAAAGCATACGATAAGCATCTGATCATAACATCATGGGCATGTTAGCAGGAGCTCTGCTAATTATCACTCCAGTAAAGTCATGTCATGTTTATTTATATGGCATTATATTAAATAGATTGCTTAAAAGCATGCAGATTTACAGTATCAAACATGAAAATGTGTCAGTGCCTCATTTGATCAGAAGCACAACTTAATTTTCTACTATAAAGCGGCTTTCCAGTGTGTTTGTTTTCACCCGTGGAGATCTTACCTTGACGGATTAAACAGATAAAATGAGTGAGAGAAGAGCTCCACGTGAAAGAAGGCGGAGCCTCAGAGCACACCTCCTATTACGTTATCATCATAGACCAATGGTTGTGCAAAAGTGTTTTGTAGCTAAAGCGATTTCTAAGATTGCACTTGGGCAATTCATTTTGAATTCCCAAAACGAACACAAAACAAACTTAGTTTTGGCCTGATTTTGTTCAAAATGACGTCACATCAGTTCGTTCTTCGATTTCGTTTGTAGTATATCGGGGCCTTAAGATCTATAATATGCATTTGGAAAATAGATAGGGTTACATTTCATTTCATTTCATGCCTATGTATAATGTATAAATAAATCAAAGTAGTAAAATACCTTGTCAAGGGTGTCAACTCCACCTTTGGTCTGGTTGTAGTCTAGGATTATTTGCGGCTTCTTGTGGTCTTTGTTGCTTATTGCGGCATCTCTGTGAAATGTGCTCATCAAAAGCACGTTTTTATTTTTTCTGGGACAGTAGGACACAAGAGCGTGCGTCTCTGTGAAGGCGAACATGGATGAGAGTCGGGGCCGGTCTTTTTTTGACAGGAGCGCAGGTGGGAGCTCAGGCTTGTTTGATCGGACTGTTCCGATCATGCTCATTTTTCTTTGGAGCAACTCTTCGCCGAGGGCGTACGAGGTGAAAAAGTTGTCACATGTGATGGTGTGTCCCTGGAGACCAGAGGTCATGTCCAAGACCACACGCATTCCCTGGTTCTTTTCTGGCTTTCTGTCAGCAGCTTTCCCAGTGTAGATCTGCATGTTCCATGCGTAGCTCGATCTGGAATCGCACGCCGCCCAGATTTTAATTCCGTACTTGCTCGGTTTACTCGGCATGTATTGTTTGAAGGGACAGCGACCTCTGAAAGGGACCAGGCACTCGTCCACAGTGACATTCGGGCCTGGATTGTACATGAGCGGCAGGCGTTCGACCCATTTTTCCCAGATGTCCCTTACTGGTGCCAGCTTGTCACGTTTCTCTTGGCCAGGCCCTGCACCCCTTTTGTAAAAGCAGAAGACCCTCGACATCATGGTAAAAGTTTTCATTGGCATGGTAGCACGAAAAATTGTCCTCCCCGATACACTGTTCCATAAGCTGCCCAAAGCCTCATGATGGGATCGATACACGCCCGCCAGAATCAACAGACCGAAATAGGCCTGTAAGTCTATCCAGTCCAGGTTCTTCCAGGCTTTATTAAACACACGTTTCCCCTCTAAATTGGTCATTTCAATCAAAATCTCTTTAATTTCATCTGTGAAAAACAATTCAAATGTTGATTTTATGTCTTCGGCATTGGAACATGCAAACCTGGTTGGTCCAGGGGTCATTTTTATGATGAAACGAGCTGGTGTTCTCCCTCGTCTCTCAGAAGGAGTTGTTGAAGTCCACATTATTTTCCCGTTTTTGGACTGGTAAGCGGCCTCCACCTCAGGAGGGATCTCTTCCTCTCCCTCTGACTCTTCCCCATCAGTAGAGTGGTAGTCTGGGTCGAATTCTGTATCGTCCTCTGTTTCAGACTCTTGATCGAAGAGCTCCTCTTCAGACTCAGCTTCTTCTTCCAGGTCTCTTTCCTCTTCCATTAATATATCACTTGTATGTAAGGTCACAAATCTTTCCTCTTCCATAAATCCATCGCTCTTATGTAGGGTCGAATCTCTTTCCTCTTCCATAAATCCGTCTCTTGTTTGTGGGGTCGCATCTCTTTCCTCTTCCATAAATCCATCACTTGTATGTAGGGTCGCATCTCTTTCCTCTTCCATAAATTCATTGCTTTTATGTAGAGTTGCATCTTTTTCCCCTTCCATAAATCCATCACCTTTTATGTAGGGTCGCATCTCTTTCCTCTTCCCTAAATCCATCACTTGTATGTAGGGTCGCATCTCTTTCCTTTTCCCTAAATCCATAACTTGTATGTAGGGTCGCAACTCTTTCCCCTTCCATTAATCCATCACTTGTATATGGGGTTGCATCTCTTTCCTCTTCCCTAAATCCATCACTTGTATATGGGGTCGCATCTCTTTCCTCTTCCCTAAATCCATAAGTTGTATATGGGGTCGCAGCTCTTTTCTCTTCTCTGGATTCAAATAAACGAACCAGGGACTCCACAACACTAAACCGTCTCTTCATTGTGCAGCTACAGAATGAACTGCAAACAAAGGTCCAAGGAAGCCAATTTTATTTGTTATATTTTTTAGGATCAAATATCCTCTAAGAATAATACAATGAAACATAACGAAAAACACTTTGGAAAGACATTTTGGTGTCTTTACTATTATTAATTAAAAGATGACACTTTTCTTTAAAGCTAGTGATGTGTTTGTGTGTTTAGGGTTTAGGGATAAGGCTAGGAGATGTCATAATGGAAATGTCCTCATTTAAGTAGTCAAACAAACTTATTTGATGCCTATAAAGTGGATGGTTTTGATGCAGTGGATGCAGACACACTCTGTCAGTGTAAATCTAGACTAAAAATGCATCTCTTTAACCTGGCATACACATAACACATTATAAATTTATATTTTCAAATCCGTTAAAGGATTATTAGGCTGCATAATTTAGTTCAGCCGGAACCGGGAACACTTCCTATAACACCAGATGTACTCGTTACATCAGAAAAAGAATGGCATCTACGCTAATATTAGTCTTTCTGTTTATCCAGATGAGACCAAGGACCGGCGCCTTGATACGACCACAACGCAGCCCTGAAGTATCAGCCGAGATCGAGTCAACTAGATCATCCATTGTGAAGGCCTCATCGACACGACAGCCAGTGCCACAGTTTCCTCAAAATTATAATCACGATTATTAATTACGTTTATTCTATCAAAAAGAGTAATGTAATTATGGCTATTTTGCAAGTTCTTTACCAACCTACAATTCACCCAAAAGGCCTGTAGGTGGCGTGGCACAACGACTTAATTTAACCAACTATGATAACTTCGTTAGATGGTAAATCAATACAAAACATGGTTTTGGTGAGCGCTTTGTAATATGTATTCACATTAGATTTTAAAGCAACAAAATTCGTTTGCAATAAGACAAACCAGATTCAAATTGCCCGGCAAATTTGTAAAGCAAAGAACAATCATTTCTAGCTGATCAACATTATGAAAACTGGTAAAACCTTTAGGAACTTCAAAAGATAAAACAGCGAAACTCCTAATATTACTTCCAATATTTCCAAATTATGTTCATTTTCATAGAGTGGGCCAATATCGTGACGATTATTTAAAATCAATCGGGAGAAGCAGATATCGTTATCGTGATTAAAATACGATTAATCGTGCAGCCCTAATTTAATTTAATTTGACTTGACATTTGATATTCAACAGTATTCTTGACATTTATTCAACAGTGCTTTGATCTGCCTGCATTGACACTATTCTTTAAAAGGAAAATTATATACCAATTATCAATGTAAAGCTGCTTTGACACAATCTGCATTGTAAAAAGCGCTATATAAATAAGGGTGAAAAATGAAAAAATGGTTTTGAAATCACAGCAGGCGCAATGATATTACGCAGCATCTCTCACAAATGTCTCCATGGTTGCAAGGCACGCTCCCTGTGCTAGCAGGGGGTCACAGGCGCTGTGTAATATCATTGCGCCTGCTGCACCCATGGTACGGCAACAAAGTTCCTTGATCATTACGCCATAATGAGAGTATAGTTCCTTGTTATATCTGCCTAGAAAATCGCAACTTTTCATTTTCCGGCGGTCTTAGTACACGATGTAACTACAGAAGAGTTAAGTTTTAAATAGGAAAAATATTGAAACTCTTTGGTCATTTTTAAGTGAGATGCTAACGGTCTAATCAGATTCAATGAACTATGCTAAGCTATGCTAAAAGTGGTACCGCCAGACCTGGATTTGAAAACAGTAAAACTTAAATGTTTAAGTCTAGGGGAGTTGGAAAATTAGCCTATTTTCAAAAAAAGTGGAGTGGAGTGTTCAAAGGAATAGTTCACCCATGAATGAAAATTCTGTCATTATTTACTCATCCTCAAGTTGTTCGAAACCTGCATGAAGTTCTTTGTTCTGTTGAACATAAGGGAAGATATTTTGAAGAATGTTGGTGACCAAAGAGTTTCTGGTCCTCATTAACTTAAATAGTATGAAAGTAGAAAAAAATACTATGAAAGTCAATGGGGACCGGAAACTTTCCTGGAAAGAAATTAATACAGGTTTGGAACATCTTAAGGGTGAGTAAATAATGACACAATTTTCATTTATGGGTGAACTATCCCCTTAAGTTTAATGACAGACATTCTGTAATATGATTAAAATCACATTTTATATAGATGTCACTGTTAAGAGTGTAAGGAGTGAAACAAATAAAAAATTATAAACTAGATAAAAAAGTTTGTCAAGAAAAATTCTGAAAGTTTTAAAAGCATGATGATTAAAGGTTTTCAGATTGAAGTTGTATTAAGTTTGAAGTAGTTTTAAAAGATTGAGATGTTAAGGTTTTAAGGCCATGCTGTCGATCAGAAGATGTTGCAAGAAGGTAACTGGTGTGTTCTGGTTTGTTGATAGGACACTGCAGATAGAAAGGGGGGCTTAAAAGCAGATCAAAGGCATAGTCTGTCTGTCTGTCTGTCTGTTTAGATTTGACTTTTAGACCGTTGTAGTTTGAACAATCTTAACTCATCTAAACATTCCAAATGAATCAATAGAATCAGAGTTAAAGGTGCAATAGGTGATTCTCTACAAACATTTTTTTATACTGGTTGAAAGTCTCTCATGTCCTCATGGGATAGTAAAGTGTCCATCAAATGGACACTTCAGAATCTCGCCGGAAGTAGTAAGTCATCCAGGTAGTTTTTGCCTACTGTTTTCAAATACTATATATTCGGACATACTACTCTTTGGGCGTACTGTTTTTCATAAACTATAAAGTAGGGAAGTCTGTTTGACGCAACATGAGGATAAGCTGTGTGGTCAATAAGTCGATTATCTTCTGCTTTTAAGCAGCTGACAAAAAGCAAGGCTGTGTCTGAAATTGTATACTATGAGTAGTAACTTATTTTGAATAAGTAATTTCTTAAAGCTGCAGTCTGCCATTCTTCCTCTTTGTTGCCATCTCTGTTTGAAACATGCGATTGCATTCTTATGCGGAATAGTTATCGTTACGTGTGTTGTCCCTCGGCACAGCTCGTCAGCGCGGATGAATCTAATGTTTGCTGTCAGTCACCGCACCAGTGTGGATACTGAACTTCAGAATCACAGATTCTACGTCTTGAAAGTATGACCAAAATAAGATTTTCACTGGAAAATATTATCTGAACAAGTAAGTAACATTTCTGCCACTTTTGTTCTGACCAACTGAGGAAAAAAGCATTAGGCCTACAATAAATTGCGCTGCTAATGATGATTAAATCTAACGATCGCTTAGATCGGATCACGTCAAACCGTGCAAATTATTATTGCTGTTATACTTTATTCTCAAATTGTTAATGTTAACAACATCCTGCGTCTCAAGCAGCTCCCTAGCTCGTGAATCAGTATATCACGTAAATGAATGTGGCTGATTCCCTGATCAGAGCCCTGACTACTGAACTAGGGAGCTGACTGAGACGCACATGTGTATTAGAGTTACCTGTAGATTTCAATTTCTGTATCCACTCCACAGTCCAAAGTCTTTTACTTTTTGACTACGGGTGAATCTCCAGTTGTCACTGATGATTTAATTATTTCAGCTGCTGTGAGAACAGACTATAAATGATCCGCTACAAGCAGCATCCTCACATGATAAAACCAACTTGCCTGGACTCCTTTTTTTCTGTTTACGGACGTGATGTAATGATGCAAAGACGAACTGCTATATGCTCGAATTTCCTGCGGAAATCCACCAGGTCGCTCTTATTTTAAAACATTTTTACCGTTGTAAATCGAGCTAAGATAAGGAGATAGTTTTGAACACTGGCTGGTTATGAACTTGCTCAAAAATTGATTTTGGATCATTTTTAACCAAAAAAAGTTATGGACTGCAGCTTTAAAGGTGCAATATGTAATATTTTCTAGAGGCCTATTCAAAACAAAGGCGTAGCTTGATGCAAGTTTGAGTGCGGAATCTTGGGACATGTGGTCTCCTTCTCACAGCCGGTGGAAATAATCGGCAAAGGACTCGCGAAGAAATCATGTTCATGGATGCCATTACTGTAGTATGAAGCAGAGCAGGACCGAGTGTTGTGGGAGCTGAACGAGGCCGCTGGAGCGATTGCGCAACACACGCCTCACGAGCAGCGGAACTTTTATTATGCCACAGTCGCTGGCGTCGCTTCCTCTTTTCCAGTCACGAGTATGAGGTAACACAGCTCTGTTTATCATATTAGATACATTTGAGAGTGTTGAAAATGTTATAACGTTACTATGTGTATTCACTCGGCGGTTGCTGTGAGTCACTTGTTTGAGACACATTGCAGTAAATTAGATCGATTTTCAGAATATCATATTAAATGCTGGATGGCTTGTGTTGATAAATGGCATGCAATTAATTTTAAAACGTACTGTATGATCGAGAAAATGCTATATTACTGTTACTAAAAATAAAGCTGCATCTGATTATGCTATGTTAGCTACTTCACAAAATAGTGTTTTTCTCTAAGGCGTGGTAACGCATGGTACTCAGAAAAAAAATGAAGAAAATTAGTTTTAAACAATAAGACTAAACGTGTTGAGCTATATAACAACAATTAGTTTTCTGTCTATAAATGTAACCGAACAGTTGTTCGTTCCCTTGTCTATTAAAACATGTAATATATTAAAGCATCTTTGGCGTTTCCATGGTTTCTACAAAATAAAACCGGAAACCGAGGGTAACGCGGGTATGACGCAATTGGCAGGCGACTCCTCACACGTCCCAGACAAGCGGCAACCTCCCCCTTTCTCTCGTGAAGCCAATACGGAAGTAACTTAAACTGCGATTCATCGCTGGCCGCTAACAGGCTCCAAAAGAGAGCATTTCTAGAGTCATGTTATTGGCCAAGTTCATAGCAAAAAAAACATGTTTAAAGTTGGTTCAAATTGTGGTTTTGGTCATACTTATTTTTGCCCTTATACAACTTGAGGGGGTAATTTTTATAACTTATCCGTTTAAATTATATTAAGCTTAAAGTTCTGCAAATTAAGGGCGTGGTCACTTGAGTGACAGGTAATTGCGCTGCTGTCTGTGAGCCGTATGTCACCTAGCTGCCGCTGAATTTGGCACTCAGCCGTATTTGTGCCGATATTTTATACAATTATAAAATATGGCTTGCTGCATAATATGCGAGACTGATTTGTCTGTGTAGATGTGCATGCATGGGGAAGAGACACAGAACACACGTTGTTGGATCGTGCATTGGCTGAAAGTTTTGGTTGTGAGATTTACTACAATACATGGCGGGAGGATTACAACTCTGACAGCACTGCTTGGATATTATAACTAAAACTCTGCACTATTTTGAAAAAAAATATACTTTGGACACGGGCCATTTGTTTGTTAATACGTCGTATACAGTTTTACAACATAAAGGTCTCAGATTGCATCCTTTCTTGAAGAACGTACGAGAGCAGATCATTCAGAAGAAATGTGACATGTTTTTTTGTTTTGCAATGGACACTCATATTTTACCCAAGTGCCACGGATTGGATTCATCTCGCGATCTCTATTATAAAGGTATGAAGTCCCATTTGATTTTCCATGTTGTTATTTGCACAACCAACACTACTGGTGTTGGAGGATTTATCTTAAAAAACACCGTAGGTTGACAGTAAACCTTTAGAACGTTCTGATGATAAAACTTATCTTCATTAATATTTTAGTCGTATTAAGATACATAGATAGCTCCTTTGCTGCTAACATGGTCACGTCGAGCTAGGCGGGCGTGGTTTCAGCAACCAGTCATTTCAGCTCAAACCACCTCCCCGTCTTTGCCCATTTTCAGTTATCCGGGAGTGACGTGCGGTGACGCGCAGCTAAGATGGCCGCGGCCTCATTTTCGCTTCAAAACTGCTGTTCAGAACTCTATGGGTGACGTCACGGACGCTACGTCCATATTTTTTTACAGTCTATGGTCCCAGAGCCTTGGTTAAAATTGCAATTTTCTCATGATTTACAAATAATTGGAAACATTTGTTATATTGTAAGTACTCAAGTGAACAAAATATATAACACTGGCCTAGTTTGGTTTTTGTATATTTTACTGCAAAATTCTTACATATTGTACCTTTAATGACACACTTCAGAATCTCGCCAGAAGTAGTAGGTCATCCAGGTACGTTTTGCCTACTCAGTACTGTGAATTCGGACATACTAATTTGTCACATACTGTTTTTTTCGCCAACTATATACCTACACAGAGGTATGCAATTTTGGATGCAGCCCAAATGCGCCTCCCTTGCAAGAGCATTTTAGCATGTGTCAGCATGTTTTCACCAGAGCCCCGCCCCTAGTGAGATGATTACCTTTGAACGTTTTTTTTTCTGTGTTCTGCATTGTGGCTGTTTTATTGATTGATTGATTTAACTCATTGTTCTCTTAATTAACTGCTACTTTGTTGTATTTTGTGAATGCATGTTTGTTTGTGTGTGTGTGTATTTTATTATTATTGCTTTGGCAACATTCTAAAGCCATGCCAGTAAAGCACATTTGAATTAGAATCTCGATTTTTGACAAAAAATGGATAAGAGCTCTCTCGCGTTATTATAGCGTCGCCCATTCATTTCTTTGCGTGTGTTCTGCATTATGGATGCGGGTTAAAACCGAAACAAAATGGCAGCAGCTGGAATGTGCAAAGATGCATCCATATACACGTAGCCTATATCAAATGCATTCTTCTGGTAGTGTGTGCGTGCGTGTGTCTGTGAAATAATACGTTGAAACGAACGCATAATGACATTTGAAATGTCGCCTAGTAAACAATAAACATCTGTGAGGCTTTTGTGGCTTTATTTCAAATCAAGCTTTGTGTGCATCTTACCTTATATATACACTATATTATGGATTGCACTCAAATCCTTTATGGAATCCTTTGATTTCCTGGTCTTCCCGTGTATTTCAGAAGCAGATATGCGTGAGGAACACAGATGCATGACATTAACACGCATTCAGAAGGAGACGTCCATGTGCCGATTACTGCAAATATCTATACAGTTTCCTCGAGTTCAGCGGTGCAGAAATTGCAGATAACAGACTATATTGTAATGGAGCAGTAGAGCAGTCCTCGTGTTCAGTGCACGCGCCCTCTGGTGATGCACATGCACAGTCGTGCAGATGTTGCACACAACAGAAGAATCATATCGAAGATCCGTGTTTCAGTAATGTTCGATGAAGGTATTTGTAAAAATTAAAAACAGTGTTGCAATCTAGCTGGAGCTTTGTAATAATGATATATTGTTTTTCCCCCAATATAAGGGGTGGGGGGTGGGGGGGGGGGGGAGAATAGGATTCCAAACCTTTAAGCCGAATAATGCACAAATAAAAACACTTATGCATTTATGCATATAAATAAATAACTACTTGATAATGTTTTAATATTGTTGAAGAATATATCTACTTGCAAAGGCCACAAGTTGCAGGTTCCCAGTACAGTGGGAGTGGCCTAAAACTTAGGTAATAATGTGGCGATCAGGGTTGCCAGGTTTGTATCCCAATTTCTATTTAAAGGATTAGTCCACTTTTGAAATACAATTTTCCTGATAATTTACTCACCCCCATGTCATCCAAGATGTTCATGTCCTTCTTTCTTCAGTCGAAAAGAAATTAAGGTTTTTGATGAAAACATTCCAGGATTATTCTCCTTACAGTGGACTTCAATGGACTCCAAACGGTTTAAGGTCAAAATTACTCATCCAAGATGTTCATGTCTTTTGTTCTTCAGTCGAAAAGAAATTAAGGTTTTAAATTTAAGTTTTTACCCAAACAGTTTACGCTGTATATCCTACACCTTCCCTATTCTACTTACGGAAAAATGTAACTGGCACTGTGTTCGTTACGGTTTTGGCGGAGGCACTTAGAAGGCGAACATTTGTTTATATAAAGGTTTATATATAAAGCTGCACTGAAACTGTAATTTTGACTTTCAACCGTTTGGAGGTCCATTGAAGTCCACTATAAGGAGAATAATCCTGGAATGTTTACATCAAAAACCTTAATTTCTTTTCAACTGAAGAAAGAAGGACATGGACATCTTGGATGACATGGGGGTGAGTAAATTATCAGGAAAAGTTTATTTGAAAGTGGAGTAATCCTTTAAAGGCCCTCTGAAGTGTCTTGGAACTCGCAGCATTATTCAATATGTTGAGGTGATTTCAACTGAAACAGGAAGACAGGGCGATATATCGAACAGCCCCTTCCCTTTTTTTAATATAGCCAATAGCGTTTTGTTTATATCAGCTCGGCCAGAGCCGTTAAACTCAGTAAAACCTCTGTTTCCTTCTAATCTCTAATTGTTTATCCTCCTAATCTCCTCTTATATCACTTTAAAATACAGCATTCTGCGCAGAATTTCAATGTCTGATTCCTTTCGTGGTCTGAGCCGACTCACGGATATGATCCGTTCTGTGCTCTCGTGTCCCTAGGCCAGAGCAGAGTGCTTGTGCTGCGGCGGTTCACGTGACGCTAAAGTGAAAACGGACTTCATTTGCATCAATGGAAAGCATTTTACACGTATTCATTTTTCCCTATCCTCTACATAGTGCACTATGTGCTATTCACCATGTAGAAACTAGTAAATGTGTGAGCAAATGACCGATTTCAGCTGCAACTTCAGTGTGTGTGTGGGGGGATGTCAGATTCTAGAGAGCATTTGATTGGACAGAAGATTTGATGAGAAGCTGAAGTGCGATGTGATGTCATGAAAATCCATGATCCATTTTAGCATAAGTTTTAAATGCTTATATCTCCTAAATGCAAATTTTGTCATTGTTTTGGAACACACCAGCTTATTCATAACATTAATGTTAACGTATTCATACTAAAAGATAAAAAAACTTTTGATTTCAGGGGGACTGAAACAACCTGCGGTAACAGTAGCGTGTTTACCCACCACGCAAAGCACGCAATTGTGTGGGGCCCCGCGGGCTTGGGGGGCCCCCGCGATTTCTCCCGAGGGGGGACCCCACGGTGGTGTAGTCTACGCGATACGCAGGTATATGCCTTTAAAAAGCGCGAGGATAGGGATTTGACGCTCGTAACGCTCAGTTCTACGGAAACGGCAGCCTGACGCGCAAGTGAACTGATCCTCTCCTCCGCTTTAATACCAGTTACAGCACGAAATAAACATGAATGAACAACTAAAGGAATGTTAAAAGATACAGGTCAACTTATCAAAATTCATATCATGTTTCATGTAATTGCGCTCAATCATTGTTTCATACGCGAAAAGACGTTAATAAAAACGCTGTAAACAAACAAACGTAATGTCACATTTACCTCGGAACAAACATTCATCATGACCATACATGCCATAAACTCATTAGTCAGCTAGAAAAATGAACCCTAGAGAGGAGCATTTAGCTTAATATATTCACCATATTACATATTAATTATATTTTTTAATGTTCTTTAACATATAATGCATGTTTGAATAAATCTATCAAGTTGACAGCCAATTTAAATGTTTATATTTCAAAAAACGAATTGGATTAGAAATAATTTTAAAGTTAGTACTAGCAACTTTATTATTATAAAAAAATCGTTAAGTGTAATTTAAGTTTGTATACAAATAAGTTCATTTTAACCTGATATCGAATCGAATTGCAAGCTTGTGAATCAAAATGCATAACTATAACAGACTGGCAGGAAATTATACAAAACAGAAAACAAAGTGATACAGGGTGATATTGTGACATACTGATAAGCCTCATCTTTCCATTATTGTTTATAATAGTTGCAACCTGCACTCTTAAATGTGCATTGAAAATTGCCAGCTGATAAACCCCCGGGAACGTGATCACGGGGCCCCCTCCTGGAGATTTGCTTAGGGCCCCCAATAACCTAAACACGCCACTGCGCAGTAAAAGTGTAAAAGTAGCCCAATTCTCGGCAAGACTTGGCAACATTGCTGGTGATAGCACCACCAGACCTATGCAAATGTACATTGGTTGAAATGCATCTGGTATCAGTTTGCCAACTATTAAATTATTTCATTTTTGCAATCTTTAAAGGTCACTAGTGTGCTGTGGTCAGAAGCAAATGGCGGCATTTATGTCAGTCAAAACTTTATTGTAAATTAAGTGGAAAATAAAAACGTGACAAGGCAAAAATGGTTACAAACATTTTTTGTCAATATCCATATTTGACCACTAGTGGCCGCCACAGACCACTGACACATTTTGGCCACATTCATTCACTATAATTCAATAAAAAAATGACTGTTTCCTCCCCTATAAATTATTTCTGAAACTATATCACACAATTCGTTACTAAAAGCTTTTAATTTTTATCACAGCTCAACTATTTTTCTGTTTCTCCCCAGCAAGGCACTGCAATTTGCCTGAAAGACGAGTGTTTTATAATAAAACTTAATCTGCAACAAAAGTCCTCACGCATCTTTCCATAAATCCACTTTTCCATAACTTTATCTGATACGGCTTTTTTTTTTTTTTTTTTAAAAATTGTTCTATAACCTGTTTACATTATACAGATATCATGTCAAAAGTCACTGTAATTTAAGTGTTTGGGTGTAGCTTTGTGTTGAATTGCCTCACCCATCATCATCATCATCACTAGTGTGAGATCATCCAGACAAACAAGAAATCCCTTCATTTCCCATATCACGGAGGAATGCTTGACATTAAAACGGTTCAGGTAAGTGAATATGATCACTTTATTTCCTCTAAAGCTCACTGTATTGAGCTCATGTGTGTTGCATTTACAGGATTAGCTCCTCTGGCTAATGTTGGCTAGCAGACAGTTATGATGTGTTATGATGTGAAGTCACAGCCACGTAGAAACACACATATACTGAATTTTTGACTGAAACTGATTTTTATATATGTGTTTAGAGGGATATAATGTGAAATTCATGGATAGTTTTTGATATTTGACAGTTATCGTTTGGCTAGTTGTCGTTAGCTCGCTAGAATAATAAACAATAACAATGTATTTTGTCATTTTAACAATAGAGTCCAAATCGATCGAAATTGCTGATTGCATTAAGTGAAATAAATTGTTAGTATTACTTAAAATATTTAGATGATAATTAAAGACGTGGTACTGCCAATGTAGTACCATGGTAACGTTACTTTTTTTGGAAGATCTGAATTGTGTAACAGTTAAGTTTTATTGAGTTTCATGTTGTGGATTAGCCTAAATATAAATTATTTTGTATTCAGGATTAACTGTCATTAACTGACACAAATAGCCATGGTTACCATGGTAACAACAGTTCCTACCAAAGTACCATAGTTAGTTTCTTGATCATTGTTAATAATATAAAATCATAATTATAAATATGATTTCTTTCCCCCCTCCAGCATCCACTAACAAAAAAGTACCATGTTAAAGCCATGCATTTTTTATTAAAAAAATTCCACTTTGACAATAATGGTTTTTACCATGTTATGTATTATAGTTGGCATGAAACAGAAGTTTATAGACTGCATCTGTAATCGCATACTCTCTTGAGTAGGTACTTATTTTGAATAAGTACATCACAACGTCTAAAAAAAGTACACTCTATATACAAGTAGTATGAATGTAATCTAGACACACTACATCTGCCATGTTGTTGTTATCACGTGTTCTCCTACAAGCATCAGTTGCCTTGTTTCACTGTCATTCACAAATCCTTGCCCGTGGCCTCATGGGATACTAAAGTGTCCATCATATGCACAGTATCTCGCCGGAAGTAGTAGGTCATCCGGGTTATTTTTGCCTACTCTTTTATGAGTACTGTGAATTCTTTTGTCACATACTTTGTTTTTTGCCTGCTATATAGTGGGGAAGTATGCGATTTCGGATGCAGCCATGATCTTTTCTTCCCTATGTGACGTACTGTATATCAGAGTGAAATGTTTGTAACACTTTATTTTAGTGTTACACATGTTACTTGTAGTTACTGTAGTAATAACTATAAATTATGCATAATTACATGTAACTAACCCTAAGCCAAACCCTAATCCTAACCCTAACTTTATAGTAAGTGCATGTAGCTAATTATTATGAGTAAGTACTTAAATGTATAATTATACTGTAACACGGACACCTTATTATAAAGTGTAACTGAGATGGTTTTCGGCAAATAATAGTTTGCAGCAACAAGCAAAACTGTGGAATTAAATATTCATTTCTCTCTCTGGTGACATATGCAGGACTTCTCCAATCATTTAGTCTGCTTAAACCCCACCCCTGCCTGCTCATGAAAGACTACAACACGCCTTTTCTTTTTTGATAATCTGTTACACTTGTTGCTATTTCCATTTCATCACAACTTTAAAGGGATAGTTCACCCAAAAATGAAAATTTTAATTAAAAAAACATTAATTACTCACCCCCATGTCATTCCAAACCCGTAGGACTGTCGTACATCTTCAGAACACAAATTAAGATCTTTTTGATGAAATCTGAGGGTTTTCTGTCCCTCCATTGACAACTACCACTTTGATGCTGCAAAAAGTTAATAAAGAGATCGTAAAACTAATCCATATGAATTGATCGGTTTAGTCCAAATTTTCTCGATCGCTTAATATGCTGAACAGTTTGAATTTTGGCTTTTATTCACATAAACATTCATCATCTCACACATCAGTTGTGGTAAACGGAAGCTCAAGCATGTTCGCATGACATGCAAGAACCAATGAGGTTCATTCTCATGCGTCAAGTTTCATTTGAGCTATTGTTTATGTTCGCTGATCAATGTTTATATGTGAATAAAAGCCTAAATTAAATTTGTATCATTATATAAAGAGATTGAGTCACTTCAGAAAATTTGCACTAAACCGTTCAATTCATATGATTTAGTTTTACGATCTCTTTATGAACTTCTTGAAGAGTCAAAGTTAGTTGTGTAACTGTCTATGAAGGGACAGAAAGCTCTCAGATTTCATCAACAAGATTTCATTTGTGTTTCGAAGAAGAACGAAAGTCTTACGGGTTTGGAATGACATGCGGATGAGTAATTAATAACAGAATTTTCACCTAACCCTTTAGGTGGACACAGATACTTTTTGAGTTTTTAGGGGTTTATCATCACACAATAAAACAATTAAGCACAAATAAAATTGCATTCTTAACTTATATTATCATTTCTTCTGTCAGGGAATCCTATCTGGTCAGGGAGGGTTTCCGTTTTTCCAGGCCCTGCAGGAATAGCACATTTGTGTGCATAAAGCAGGAAAAATGAGTACAGGGAAGCCGAGTGGTCTCAAACCACCCACTAAGATTGGTAAACCGGCTGCGGCGCCAACCAAAACCTCGCCCACCTCAGGTGAGTAATTTATGGGTTACATATTAAATGCACTTGATTTAGCCATGACGTGCCTTTATTTATGCTGACTGCAGCTGGTGCCAAGGCTGTAACATCTCCGACCTCCAATACCGGCCAAGATGCGCCGTCAGATTTCGCTGTTGGCGAACGTGTTTGGGTCAACGGAAATAAACCGGGTTATGTGCAGTTCATCGGAGGGACCCAGTTTGCACCAGGCCAGTGGGCAGGAATAGTTCTCGACGAGCCCATCGGGAAGAACGATGGCTCTGTGACTGGAGTGCGCTACTTCCAGTGCGAGGACTTGCGAGGCATATTTACTCGGCCCTCCAAACTGTCTCGTACTCCCGTGGCAGAGCGTGAGGCCAATGGCACGCAGACTCCCACCAACAAGACGTCCGCCTCCCCTGCCAAAGATCCCGCTCCTGTCACTCAGACCACAAGTGCAACCACCAAGACCTCAACAAACCTAACCAGGGCCGCCAGCGAGTCTGCATCCAATCTGTCTGAGACGGATTCGGCCAAGAAGTTGCAGCGGGAACTGAAGTTGGGTGATCGTGTACTGGTAAGGCCAAATCTCTAGTCTGTCTTCACACTTCAGTGGCTCCTTGAGGGAAGTTTGAGGGAACGTTTTGGTTGCATTCCTTAGGTTGGAGGAACCAAGGCAGGTGTTGTGCGTTTCCTAGGCGAAACTGACTTCGCGAAAGGTGATTGGTGTGGCGTCGAGCTGGACGAGCCTCTTGGCAAGAATGATGGGGCAGTGGCTGGTGCAAGGTAAGGCCACAATTTGTCAGGATTACACAAGATCAACCCATGGAAACAGGACTTTCTGTTTTAAACAGGTTACTCTCAGGTTACCCTCTAACTGAACTGGCTTCATAGGAAGTGTACTGCAAGTACAGTGGATATAGAGTCTACACACCCGTTAAAACGGCTGTTTTTTGTGATGTAAAAAAATGAATCAGACAAATAATAACAGTACTGTTGCACATTTAAAGGGGTCATGAATTGAGAAATCAACTTTTCCTTGAGCTTTTGATATATAAAAGGTCATCGTACTATAAGAATATCCTGCTTCAGAACTGAAAACTTCCTTGTTAGTCCAATAAAAGCTTTTATTGACACTAGGCCCACGAACGACTGAACCTGGAATGTGCCTATAGATAGGTGAAACTCCGCCTCCACAGAAGAAATCAATGCCTACTTCATCATTGCAACATTAGCCCGGCCCACTGCCGTGTTAGTGAGATGACGAGGAGAGAAGAGCGATACAGGAATAAAAATAACATTACCTTTCAAAGGATCCTAATGCTAGGAATATGGTTATTTATTTTCATCAATGTGAATGTCTCAGTTGAGTTTTATTTATTTGTATTCGGTACATTTCACTGTTGATTCTTTGGTAAATCAATCGCATTTCAGCGCAGGCTTTATTAAACTGACAATGATATGGGGAATATTCTTCGTACGTCGCTAACTCACTTTGGCATGATCTTGGATTGTTCGGTTCTTCGACGCTCATCCTGGACTTGCTGTCATAGCAATAGGTCCGTAAGCTCAAACCTGCTCGGGAGCAGGCTTATTTCATGTGAACAGGATTAGATTGCATCTTTTTAAGCGGAGGTGATGCTTAAAGTCTGTCCCAGCCACTGCTACTTTCCCACAAGAGTACCCTAATGTAAACCAGGGACAATAATAATGATTTAAAAATAAATTTGCAAATAATACTATAATGCCGTGTAGTGTCATAATATAGACACCGACAGTTTTACTCTTTGAGAGATTCATTCATGAGGGAATAATTACGTAATAATTTTTATTGGAGTCTTACACACATGATGTACAGATGTCTATGCCGTACATGCATTTGTGCATTTGAACCGCGACAGATATTATGGGAGTGGCTTGATGAAGCGCAGGAGATGCAGATAACTTGATCTTGACCCTTAAGAAACTTTGAAAGTGAAAGTATGTTTGTACGTTGCCGTCTTGACTCCAGCCAATCGCTGCATTGCTGATCGTGGTTTCGTGTATCGATACATCTGCCCTTTTCATGGAACGCGAGAACACGCAGTAATCTTAGACAACTTAATCCAGATATTTTAATCCAATCTGCAAATTCGTTTGAAGAACCAAATTAGCCAGAGTTCAGTTATCACGATTAGAAGATCTGGCACTGTCAAATCATCTCAGATGTATTAAGTGAGGTATGAAGAATATGCCCATGGACTCGACAGTAATGCAACAACATGTAAGTAAATGTGTTCATTCTAATGCCTGATCTGATATTAATGATTCGTACAGTCATATGTTCTTTGTCTATGTGTCATTAAATCAAACCAGTGACTAAACGCTCAACTTCACATAGTTTCTCTTAGTAGGATGAAAATAATCTGTTATTTAAACTGCGATTAAATTATAAATAGAAAACGATCAAAGAACGCTGCCTTTACAATCGCTGGAGCTGTCAATCAAACAGCGAATGCTGGAACTGTCAATCAAACAGTGCCAGTTTATCAGTGACTGAGTTTTGAAAACAATAGAACAATGCAGCTCATGACCCCTCTAATGTAAAAATTACAACCTATGCAATGCCACAGAAAACCAAAGTGACAAAAAAATAAAACTTAGAAAACTAACTGCATAAGTGTGCACACCCTGAACTATTACTTAGTTGAAGCACCCTTTGATTTTATTACAGCACTTATTCTGTTTGGATAGGAGTCTATCAGCTTGGCACATCTTGATTAGGGAATATTTATGTATTTTTATGCTTCACTCATATAGGTATTTTCAGTGCCTCCCAAAGTATGGACTATTCGCTCCTACACACAAAGTCACACGCATCGGATTCCCGTCCACCACTCCTGCCAAATCCAAAACCTCCAGGCGCAGGTCGACCCTAAAGAACAGCCCCAGCGCATCCTCCGTCAGCTCCCTCAGCTCTGTCACCTCCTCAGTAGGAGGCAAACCCAGCCGAGCAGGCCTGGTACAGTCCTGCTTCTTTTGTTCACAGTTTATGTTTTTCTCCATATATTATTTGAAATAATACCTGTAAATAATTTTCAGCTCACAGAGACGTCTGCACGGTACGCACGGAAGATCTCAGGCACCACAGCCCTGCAGGAGGCCCTGAAGGAGAAGCAGCAGCACATCGAGCAGCTCCTGGCTGAACGGGACCTGGAGAGGACGGAAGTGGCTCGAGCCACAAGCCATGCCGGGGAGGTGCAGCAAGAGCTGGCGCTGCTCAGACAGGGTCAGGAACAGGTTAGTAGTTCTACTATAACATCATGAAATGAAAGTAATCATCTTGTGATGATAAACCAGACTCTAAGGGCCCTACTTTAACATTCTAAGCGCATGGTCTGAAGCGCATGGCGCAGGTGCACTTATAGTGTGTCCGAATACACTTTTGCTAGTTTAACAATGGAAAAAATGGTCAGCGTGCCAGGTGCATGGTCTAAAAGGGTCCTACCTAGTCTCTTAATGAGTCATGTGTGTGTTTTAGGCATAACATGCAATAAACCAATCAGAGTGTCATCTCCCATTTCCTTTAAAAGCCAGGTGTGCTTGCACCAAGGCGGATTGCTATTTACATGGTGGAATATAGACACCCTCAACCAGTTTAAATACATGTGCGTATTGCCACGATTGGTCAAATTTCATTCGTCATTACTGCAAATAGTTAATTCTGATACATGCAATGACTATCCATTATGACATGTAAATATTGCACCATTGACCTTAGACCAGGTTTTTGTTGGTCAATGGCGTAGTCGTTTTCAGTTGCCTCAAAATAGCAACAAGCCAACAATGCGCCTGAACACACCTCGTTTTCAGACCAGCACGCCCATGGGTGAACAGATGGGTGCGAGTGCATTTGCTATTTAAACAACTTGGGTGCTGGATGTGAAAATGATAACTGCGTCAGGCTGAAACTAGCAAAAAACTCTTGTGTTGCACCTGGCGTCGCATTGCGCCGGGTGTATATGCTCTAAGATGCACACAAGTGTTTTGAATCTTAAAACTTTGCATTTGTTTTTGAAGTACTCCCTCGAGATGGAAACCAAGTTGGACCAGTTGCGGAGACTTGTGGAGACTGCAGACAGAGATAAAGTAGAGTTGATGAATCAACTGGAAGAGGAAAAAAGGTAATCCTGATTTTTTAAAATACTTTACATGTTGCTTGATTATTGCAGAAGAACTTGTGAATGTGTTAAGACACATTTAAGGGCTTGAAGTGTACTTTTTATCCCACAGAAAAGTGGAGGACCTGCAGTTTCGTGTAGAGGAAGCTTGCATTACCAAAGGTGACCTAGAGGTAAAGTGACCCTATCGTATACGTTTACATAGAGAGAAACTGAATATGAGCTGTCCAGCGCAGTCACCTGTCGAAGATCACACTGTGTTAATGCAGAAATAATCAGTATTGACTTGTGACCACAATGATAGATAGATAGATAGATAGATAGATAGATAGATAGATAGATAGATAGATAGATAGACAGACAGAGAGCTAGATAGATACATTTTGTTTCAAGATCAAATCATGTTATTAAATGACAATATTTCATTGACAAGTCCTTAAATCACATTGAGTTTCTTCAAACAAGATCAAACTTTCTTAAAAAAACAACAACAAACAAATTTCGTAGCTATTTTTGCATTGACTCTTTGATGCTTTATTCACCTTACTGTCTTCATTTATTCATTCATTCACTCTTTCATCCCTGCATTCTTCTCTTTTCATCTTTGATCATTTTCACACATTTCATTCCATCATACTTTCATTCTTTTATTATTGACACCCTCAATCTCTCTTTCATCTGCTCTTTGAGCCTGTCACATCTGTTTCATGTCTTTGTGTTCTTGTTTTTTTTTTTTATGCGACCCTCCGTCTTCACGCCGCTCTGTGTGTGTGTCACTGCTGTCTTTGTCCTCATTCATTGAGGAGGATGATGTCAAGATCTGCATGAAGCTCTTCGTACTTGGCTTTTGGCTGGCACGTGACCGCGCCGTTGGTGTTGTCTCTCTCTTTTCCTCTTCTGTCTACTAACAGACGCAGACCAAACTGGAGCATGCCCACATAAAGGAGCTCGAACAGAGTCTTCTCTTTGAAAAGACCAAAGCAGATAAACTCCAGAGGGAGTTAGAGGATACTAGGGTAAATGAATCTGTCAGATGGGAGGGGCAGAGAGATTTCTCTTGGGGTAAAAGTCAGATCCCCATGCACCGAAGAGATTTTGCTTATTTTGGGAAAGTGATTATTTTTTATTCCATGATGGATTGAGGTAGGTCTCTTTTTTTTGTAAGCACCACTGGGTGCATCTCTGCAAGTCATTTTTCATCCCAAAGTCAAAAGGAGAAAATAAATTATTCTGTATAAAGAATATTTTTAGGTATTTTTTTCTCATGTCATTTAAGCACATTTTCACCATAATTCTCAGTAGCTTTCTGTAATGTGGGAAAATATATATAATTTAAATTGTAAAGTGCATTTTTAGAAGTATCTTTGTTGGTTTACACTACTTTTCAAAAGTTATTGGCTTTTCAGAAGTTAGGGATTTTTTAAAGTAGTTTTTTTAAAGAAAATGCTTCTGCTCACCAAGGTTGCATTTGTATGATCAAAAATTTCGGGATGTAGAATATGGTCATGCAGAATAAGGCATTAATATGTGCATTATAAGTAATAAACAGCCATGTAAGCTAATAAGCAACTAGTTAAAAGTGAGAATTGTTCCCCATACTAAAGTGTTACCGATGTTTCTTTATGTAGAAAATATATAGTTTATGTTAAATGCCTTCATAGTCTCCCAGTTTGGTCACACTTAGCAGTTGATTAAGTCTCGTCTCCTGCTGTAGGTCGCCACAGTGTCCGAGCGCTCCAGGATCATGGAGCTGGAAAAGGAGGTGTCCGACCTGCAGCTTCAGCTGAGAACTCTCCGGGCCGAGACCGCCGGATCAGCCTCTCCTCCATTACAAGACAAAAAGGTCCGTTCATCCCCTCCCTAATGGACCTAAATAACATGCATTATAACATTTACTTTTAGATCAGAAGACATTTACATCATAAGAATTAATCACTGTGTTCTGTGCTTTCTTATAGATCAAGGAGTTGAACTTTGAGTTAGAGAACAGACAGAAGGAGGTGCTTCTATTCCAGCAGAAACTCGCCTCCTCTGAACAGGAGAAAACATCCCTCCAGCAGCAGCTGCAAGATCTGGTAACACTGCTTATTTACTAACCTGAAAACCCTGGTTTTTATTACACACAATGATTACAGGAAAATGACACTTATTTAAAAAAAATGTTCTTGTGCTGTACATATGCCTCCTTCCAGCCCATATGGTGATCTAATAACTGCCTTTATATTATTAAATCATTTAGATGTGCCTGAGGATGCATACATTTCTCTGTTATATCATACAAAAAAAAAAAAAAAAAAAAAAAAAAAAAATATATATATATATATATATATATATATATATATATTAACTTCAGCTCTGTATTTTATTTTTAGTTTATTTTAGTTTATTACTTAAAGGGGACCTAAAATGCCCCTTTTCACAAGATGTACTATAAGTCTCTGGTGTAAAATGACGGCATGGCAACAACACTCTACTACAACAACTCTTCCTCTTCTCTAAAGCAGCCCAACATGGCCTCACCCCCTTTGTTGTGTGTTCTCGGGGGCGGGGTTTATGTAAATTTGGGGGTTTGTGATGTCACCAACCCGGGAAGAAGCTCGTTGTAGTCCCTACCAGCCGTTTGTTGTAGTCCTTAAATAGCGATTTCTGTAAAAGAAAATATCTCCCTTTATGCTCAAACACCAACACTACACACTACAGTTAAAAAAGTGAAATCGTAATCAAGGACCCCTTTAAGCATGCATAATAACTGTGCATATTTTAAAAATGCACATGAATTAAACCAAGGTATACATTTGTTTTCGGCCAGCATGTTGTACTGTACCAATTAAATTGTTTGTTCTGTTTGATTTTAGACAAAGAAGCTTGACACAGCAGCAGAGGACAATAATAAAGCAACACAAGCAATGCAAGGTAAGTAAAACATGACTCATCAAAAGCATTCAAATGCTCTTTAACTACCGTTAAGCATCTGATCCTTTATATATTTGCATCCTTGGCATGTGAGTCTGTGCCAGCGCGAACAGCTCCGCACAGTCATTTTTGCATGCTCATGAGATAAATCAGCCATTCCCAGCAGAGCCATAATTCACAACGGCACACTTTTTACTTGCTCCGCAATCCAATTTGTGTGAAAGTTTGGGGAAAATGATCATATTAGCACAAATACTGCTGCATGAGCTCCTGTATGACCTCCTCCCCTTCTTCGGTGTGGTGGCAGAATTGGAAAGGAACATGAAAACGGAGAAAGAGAAGCTGGATCAGATGTCCAGGGAGAAGGAGGACCTGCAGAGGGATGTAGCCACCTGGAAGCAGCAGGAACAGGTGAAGGGCGAAGAGAGAGAGCTTCAGATGAAGGAGCTGAAGGAGAAGTTGGGCCAAACAGAAGGAGAGTTGAGCAGAATCACAGAGAGGAGCGTTGAGCTGGAACGGCAGGTGGCGGAACTGAAAGCCTGCAAAAACCAAACCAAGGTGACTGACATTTAATACTGTAAAACAGACGCCCAGTCGTTCCTGCTGTGTTATACACTACCGGTCAATGGTGGGTAAGATTTTTAATGTTACAGGCACAATATGTAAGATTTTTGATCGATCTAGCTTACTGCAGTGCACCACCGAACGAACGCACAGAATAACGTTATAACATAATTTTCAACACACTCAAATGTATCTAATATGATAAACAGCGCTGCATTACGCCACATACGTTTGATGGAAGAAGCGGAAGCGGTGACTGCAGCATAATAAAAGTTAAGCTGCACTCGAGCCGTGTGTCGCGCTTGTCTCTCATTAGAGCTCCAGCGGCCTCGTTCAGCTCTCACAGCACTCAGTCCTGCTTTGCTTCATACTACAGTAATATATTATATATTCATGAACATGATTTCTGCCCGAGTCCAGTCAGATTCTTTTCCCCTGGCTGTGAGGTGAAGATGACAACTCCCATGATTCCGCGCTCAATCTCGGCGTCATCAAGCCTTCGTTTTGAATAGGTGACCTCTAGAGGCGAAAAGTTACATATTGTGCCTTAAATGTTATTTGTAAAGCACATTAGAATGATTTTTGAATGATCATGTGACACTGAAGACTAACTAATGGAATCAGAAGCATAAGAGACTTCTTTCAAAAATATAAGTTAAAGGTGCTCTAAGTGATGTCACGCGTTTTTAGGCCAAAACATTTTTTGTCACATACAGCAAACATCTCCTCACTCTCCGCTAGCTTCCTGTCCCCTGAACACACTGTAAAAAAACGCGGCCTCTGTAGTCGCCACAAGCTCCGAAAACGGCAATAAAAACAAACTTGTGCAGCCTGGACCACAAAACATAATAAACATGCTCCAGCCAATAACCGACAAGAATGATTTTAAATGCGCGTTCATGACTGTTTCAGGAAGCACGGAGGGGAGGGGGAGGAGGAGGAGGAGGGAGGGTCTAGCTAGCCTCTGTTTTGTTTGACAACACTTCGAATGTCAACAGGAAGTTACTCCACCCAGGATCACTTAGAGCACCTTTAAATCTTAATTATTCCAATTTTTTTATAATATATGTAATCACTTGTCACTTATGATTTAATGCATCCTTGCTGAATAAAAGTATTAATTAAAAAAATAATAATGGCCCCAAACTTTGAACGGTAGTGTTACATAATATTTCATCAAAATTCAGTGAAAATATATTAGAGATTCAGAAATATTTGAAAGAAGAAAATGCATTATTCATTTACATTTTTTTGTCACCATTATCCTTTTAAGTTTTGGAAACAATTTATTATAATTTCCAAAGTACCATAGTTCAGTTATTTTACATTGCTTGAAGGAGATTGCATATTTATTTATTATGATTTTACAGTAATAACAAAACTTGTCAGGTTGGCCAACTCTAACATATCCATCTGTTATTAATTATTTATACAGTTAATATATGCCATAACAAGATGCCATCATGTTTCTCTGTGAGCCTTCGAAAGTGTGTCAGGTAGTACACTACTGTTCAAAAGTTTGGGGTCAGTAAGGTTTTTTTTAGTAGTTAATAGTTTTATTCAGAAAGGATGCATTTAATCGATCAAAAGTGACAGTCTTTACTTTATTTATAATGTTACAAAAGATTTCTATTTTAAATAAATGCTGTTCTTTTGAACTTTCTATTCATCAAAGAATCCTGAAAATATGCGTCACAGTTATTAATCAGTACAACTGTTTTCAACACTGATAAGACATTTTCTTGAGCAGCAAATCAGCATATTAGACTGATTTATGAAGGATCATGTGACACTGAAGTAATGTTGCTGAAAATTCAGCTTTGATCACAGAAATATTGCATTTTAAAACTTATTAAAATAGAAAAGTTATTTTTAAACTAATAATATTTCACAGTATTACTTTTTTTTTTTTTTTTTTTTACTGTATTCTTGTTCAAATAAATGCAGCCTTGATGAGCATAAGAGACTTCATTCAAAAACAAATCTTACCAACCCCAAACTAGTGCATATTTGAGCATGTTGTTCAAAAAGTGTAGTAATCAGAGGTTTTCTCACACACAGTCTGATGAAAAGCTGGAGCAGATGATGCACGAGAATAAGGAGCTGCAGGTGGAGGTAAGTACGCTTTACTTTTCATAACATAAAGGTAAACAGTGTTTTATGACTCCTGGTTACTTTCACTTCATATCCGTGCGAGGATGTCTGAAAGGGACTTGGAAGGGTGTGACACTTTTGATGATCTTTACCTGTTCAAAAGTCGACTCTGTGAGGCGTGGTTGCTCACTAGATCTCCTTGCCAGTTCATGTGATTTGAGGTATTCACGTGCATACAATAGCACTGCTGTAGGACGAAGTTTATAGACTTTATTTAGAGCAGCAGATAGACTTATCATGTTTTCAGTGGCATCCGCTGTATAAAGCTCCTAGATCGCTTTTTTCCACAGCTCGTGTGGTTTATTTAAGAGGTGAGCAGAGATTTTTCACTATGTAACTGTCCTGTTAGTGACATAATGGTTCAGACACATTGTTAGTTCATGCATGAGTCCTCTACATCTGACCGCCTACAGGCTGCATGTAAAGCATGATCTGTGCGCTCATACATGGCCTTACATAATCAGCCCGACGGCCATTATCAGTGGAGACTTGCATCCTGCGCTTGTGCTTTTCACATATGGCAGACTGCGTGAAAGAGTCACAGGTCTTCTTATGTCACTGGTCCTCGGGCGATAGTTCTTGCTTGATTCAGCATCTGTATTACAGAGACTCACCTGCAGTGGTTCAGAGGATTCAGTCTGGATATTCACACATGAACCTTATTTATTACGAACAATAATGATGGTCTTGATTTGAAGACATTTGTGTAGATAAACTCATGGCAAGCATAATCTGTTAAGCATTTGCATGCATATAAATAAAATTGATAAGGGCAATTTTTTTTTTTTGTCCCCGTTGACCTTTCAAACCACACATTTTGCTAGGTTTAAAAGACAATATTTATTAATATTATCGATTTAATTGCACTGATGCTATCAGATACAAACAAAATTTTAATTGAGCTGGAAAACGACACTATTATCTTCAATTTGTTTAATAATTGATTCATTTTACAAGTCATGTCTCCTTTAGGCCCTGTTTACACCTGGTATTAAGATGCGTTTTGTTAGATCGGATCTCAAGTGGACGAGAGAGAAACATACACGTTTACACCTGGTATTTAATCCGTCTCTTTTGACCATTTTCGACCACTTCAGTCCTGATTTCTTCGAGGGGAGGGTCTATGGGTGGGTAAATGTATGGGCTTTTTCAGAAGCTTTGATTTAATAGGTGCAATTTGTATATGAATGTTACTGGAGACTACGGGAAAACATACAGAGAGAATCAGCCTTCGTTTCTGCTTTGAGAGTCGCAAGCTGTGAGTGTGTTAGAAAACAGAAATGTTTAGAGAACATTGCGCTTAGTATGTTTTTTGTCTTCAAACTAAACTTATGGCTTCAGCCGGCAAAGTTTAAATCCCGTCTGGCTAGAGCGCTTCCCGTAATGTTTATTGTGTCAGTAGGCGGAGAGTAGGGCGTCTTTTGTGGCTGTTCAAACACATTTGACCACATGAGTGTTTACACTACAAATGCAATCCGGTCAAATGTATTTTCGACTACCTCTGGAAGTGGTCAAAAGTGGACAAGCTCAAAGCGTTTTACACCCCGTTTACACCTGTATTCAGCGCCGTACACTTATGATCCGATCGACCAAAACAATCTTAATACCAGGTGTAAACGGGCACGTCCTGATATTGCTGAGTTAGATGCGTTCCTGGGTCAACATATTTTGTTGATCCTGGAACAACATTCTAGTCTGAAAATTTAGTCTTAACCCTATTCCTACCCCTAAACCTAACCCTACCCATAAGTTATCCCAAAAATCAGAGGGAAATGATAGATGAATACCACTGATGTAGAAGCACCAATTCATGATTTTAAGCCTAAACTTGTCCCTCAAATCTGATTGGTTGATTTGAATGTTGTTCCAGGATCAACAAAAATGTTGACCCAGGAACATGTTGAACTCAGCAATATCAGGTTATGCGTGTAAACAGGGCCTTAGTTTATACAATAGAAATAGTTTCAATGCAGCTTCACAGTAATAAACAGGAAAGTAACAGAATTAATAGGATTATGACGAGATTCTCATCGAGGCGAAAAGCTGTCTTGCGATATTGCCATGACGGAGAGTGAGGGTTGGATAGAATATGCCAGTGCTGCATTTGCGTTACACCTCCACTGTTGTTTTGCTTTTTAAATAAATAAAAAACATTTAATTCAGTTGGATAACCGTTGCTTCAGTTCCATCCGTATGTCGTACGTAGTGCAGCAGGAATCAGAGTTCACTGATCACGTGATGAGAGTAAGTGACGAGATGACTGACAAGACCATGGCGAAGGATTTGTCACACAACAGAGCATAAGTGTCTGACAAATGTCTTGTATTGTTGAATGCACGCTCAGCACTGCCGCTCCCTAATCACAGAGTACGTGTGATCACGAAAACAAAAGTAAAACGCAATCGCGCTATCAAGCGCAATTTTAAAGGTGCCCTAGAACTTTTTTTAAAAAGATGTAATGTAAGTCTAAGGTGTCCCCTGAATGTGTCTGTGAAGTTTCAGCTCAAAATACCCCATAGATTTTTTTTAATTCATTTTTTTAACTGCCTATTTTGGGGCATCATTATAAATGAGCCGATTCAGGGCTACTGGCCCTTTAATTCTCATGCTCCACGCCCCCAGAGCTCGTGCTTGCCTTGAACAGTGCATAAACAAAGTTTACACAGCTAATATAACCCTGGATCTTTACAAAGTGTTCGTCATGCATGCGTCGGATTAAGTGAGTATTGTATACTGTTATATTGTTTACTTCTGATTTTGAATGAGTTTGATAGTGCTCCGTGGCTAACGGCTAATGCTACACTGTTGGAGAGATTTATAAAGAATGAAGTTGTGTTTATGAATTATACAGACTGCAAGTGTTTAAAAATGAAAATAGCGACGGCTCTTGTCTCCGTGAATACAGTAAGAAACGATGGTAACTTTAACCACATTTAACAGTACATTAGCAACATGCTAACGAAACATTTAGAAAGACAATTTACAAATATCACTAAAAATATCATGATATCATGGATCATGACAGTTATTATTGCTCCATCTGCCATTTTTCGCTATTGTTCTTGCTTGCTTACCTAGTCTGTTGATTCACCTGTGCAGATCCAGACGTTAAAGGTCCCGTTCTTCGTGATCCCACGTTTCAAACTTTAGTTAGTGTGTAATGTTGTTGTTAGAGTATAAATAAAATTTGTAAAATTTTAAAGCTCAAAGTTCAATGCCAAGCGAGATATTTTATTTACGGAAGTCGCCTACATCGAACGGCCGGTTTGGACTACATCCCTCTACTTCCTTCTTTAATTACGTCACTAAAACAGTTTTTTGACTAACCTCCGCCGACAGGAATACACAAGAGTTGCGTTTGTAGAGTGTGTTTGTCGCCATGTCGTCGAAACGCTGTTATTTTCATCCCGCAGTCCAATCACCGGGTCTGATTCCGGCTCAAATTGATAGGGTAAAATTAAAGACATGTTTACATTAACACTGAGCGCGTGCATCTCCACGTTATGGTAAGAGGCGTGACCTTTCCGGGCAAGGAGCGCTCAGAGCTGTCGAATCACAACACAGGAACCGCTGGCACAATCAGAACTCGTTACGTATTTCTGAAGGAGGGACTTCATAGAACAAGGAAGTCATCAGCCCGTTTTTATGACAGTGGAAACAGCGGTATATAGATAAGTAAATTATGTGAAAAATACTGTGTTTTTTTACACGCGAAACATGAACACATGTTATATTGCACACTATAAACACAATCAAAGCTTCAAAAAACCACGAAAAACGGGACCTTTAATACTGGCTGCCCTTGTCTAATGCCTTTTATAATGTTGGGTACATGGGCTGGCATATGCAAATATTGGGGGCGTACATATTAATGATCCCGACTGTTACGTAACAGTCGGTGTTATGTTGAGATTCGCCTGTTCTTCGAAGGTCTTTTAAACAAATGAGATTTATATAAGAAGGAGGAAACAATGGAGTTTGAGACTCACTGTGTGTCATTTCCATGTACTGAACTCTTGTTATTTGACTATGCCAAGATAAATTCAATTTTACCTTTAATACCCCGCATTTTGAAAGAACCTTTTCAAAACATCTTGTCTCATGAGCTAACGGTCCATCACACCCCTAAGAATTAATGATGCAAACTTCATCACATATAAGACAAGCATACAACATTATCATGTTATTTTCCTGTTTATTAATATGAACCTGTTTTGAAACGATCTGTATTGTACAAAGCACTATATAATAAAATATAAGGGCTCATATTAATGGAATCATGGCAAAATCCATAGAGCGAGATCAGTGCTTGTTTAGGTAAATCCATGCAGATTTTAGTGAGACTTGCTTTTTGTTTGACAGGGCAAATCATATTAGACAGGGTTAAAGGGATAGTTAATTTCTGTTATTTACTCAACCTGATATTGTTCTAAACCAGGGGTGGAGAACGTTGATCCTTGAGGGCCATTGTCCTGCAGAGTTTAGCTCCAACCCTGAAAAAAAACACTCACCTGCCTGTTACTTTAGTAATCCTGAAGACCTTGATTAGCTTCAGGTGTGTTTAATTAGGGTTGGAGCTAAACTCTGCAGGACAATGGCCCTCCAGGATCAACGTTCCCCACCCCTGTTCTAAACCCATATGACTGACTTTGTTTCATGGAGCACAAAATGAGTTTTGGAGAAGCGTGCAAGCATCTTTTTACACTATATTCCAAATCTTTTCAAGACATATCATAACTTACTGTGTTATACCAGAGGAGATTTATTTAAATTTCACTCTATTCCTCACACAGAGCCATCAAATGACTTCAGAAGACTTTATTTAGGATGTAATATTGTCACTTTGAACTGCTGTTATATAAATAATGCTGTTTTATAGGTTTAGAACAACAAGTGTGAGTAAATTATGACGGAATTTAAATTTTTGGGTGAACTGTCCCTTTAAATTTATTTTTGGTTTCTGTATTGAAAAAGACAACCTTATTATGACCTCATTTTGGACTTTTGTCCCCTCAAGGTTTAGAAAAGCAGAGTTAATTTAGGTTAGCCTGAATTTCCTTCTATTTTCTGTCATTCAAGGATGACTGAAGTCTCTCACACAGCCTCTGCCGCAGCTTTAAAAAAATACGCTACTGTTCAAAAGTTTGGGGTCGGTAAGATTTTTAATGTTTTTGAAAGAAGTCTCTTAGAAATGCTTGTCAAGGCTGCATATATTGAATCAAAAATACAGTAAAAACAATAATATTATGAATATTGTTAGAATTGAAAAGAACTGTGATTTCTGTGATCAAAGCTGAATTTTCAGCATCATTACTTTAGTCTTCAGTGTCATGTGATCCTTCAAAAATCATTCTAACTTTATTTTTCAGGATTCTTTGATGAATATACAGTGAAAAGAAAAAAAAAAAAACATTAGAATTTTTGCCGCAATTTAAAAGTCATTACTGTCATTTTTGCTAAGTTCTTTCAAAAAAAAAAAAAAATTAGCCCAAACATTTGAACGGTAGTGTACATTCATCAAATAATATTTAAAAAGAAACCATGACTGAGCTCTCTCGCTCACACAAGGATTTCATTCCTCTGATGTCACCAGAGACGAACATGGATAGTCTCGTCATGTAGAAACAGCTAATACAGGATGAATGAGCACTGATGACGGAGAACAGCAGAAGGTGGGGGGCGGGGACAGCAGGGGGGTGTTTCGAGAGGGGCGGGGCTTGTCGTCCTTACATAATGAAGCTGCCCTGTATGATGCTTTTCAGAGCGTGTGTTTGTGCAAACGTGAGCGTGTGCTGGAGAGCAAGCTCGTGTGAGCGCCTCTCTCTCTCACTGCAGGGGGCTGTAGGGGGATGTATTATTGATAGGGCACATTTGTTTGGAAAAAATAGGAAGGACACAGCAGCATGGATGTGACAGCGCTCCAACAGAACTACACGGGCAGCGTTTATACCTCGCTCTGCCAGGTAAAGGTCGCTCTTCTGTAGTGCTCTTCCCTTCTGAGGATGCATAGTGCTGTATATTGGTGACCATGGTTGGACCATTCAGCAATATTAGATTTTTTTTAACTATTGAAATTTTGTTGGGGTGATATTGGCTTATTTTTTCTCATTTAAACCCATTTTAGTGGTATGCATGTTTTGGTGGCTGATTGCATTTGAAATGTGTATTATTTTAGATGAGGTTTAATGTGAGCGCTGTTTGTTGTTGTTTTCCCCTCAATGTATTGATTTATAATATCGGACAGTGTCAGAAATTAACTAAAATATCTAACTTCTAAAGTTTGTTTTCAGGAGAACATTTTTGATGTTATAACCAGTTTTATAACCAAATAATCCTAAAATAATTGAATTCAATCAATACATTAAAATGATACTCTATCTGAATAATTACAATAATTCAGAATAGAAATAGGAAAAAATAGTTTTTCCATCACATTTCAAATTTTGTTGCCATTTTTTCCCATGATATAAGCCATTAGTTGGATATTGGTAATAATTTTCAGATATCCCTACACTAAAAAGCCTTTTTTTTAATATTTATGATTTTCAGTTGTATAGTAAAATTCTGTCAAATTTAATTAAATAATCCTTGCATATAATTATTAATATAACTATCATAAATTTAAACATTTTAATTTTTTTTTTAATTTATAAATACAAATCACATTTCGATTGAGATTTATAAAAAATGTTTTATTAAACTCTATTTTTTTTTTTTACTCATTTAAAATTCTTAATTATGAGAAATATGTAAGGATTATTCAATTCAATTTGATGGAATTTTACTACACACTTGAAATTTTTAAATCTTAAAAAATGCTCACATTTATATGCTTCTGTATTTTTTGTCTCTTTCTGATTTTTGAGATGTTTTTATGCGTAAAAAGGAAAGAAAATCCTATGACGTGTGACTTTATCTCGTGCATGTTATTTCTGCGAGTAATGGAGATGTTAAGCCGCGGACATTGAGTTGAAGAATGTTTTCACGTGCGCGAGTCTGTGTGAAACTGATGCACTGTGTTTGATGACATTTAATTCACTGATGACAGCATAATTCCTCAGTCATCACGGATTCTCTCGATCTTTCTCAATGTAAACACTGAATCACTCAGAGATATCAGCGCAGGCTAATCTCTGCTGATTTGTAATAAAACATTGATGTTGGATCTTGGCATGTAGATGAAAGTGATTATTACCAACTCGGCCAGTTGTAGGCGTTTGTGCTGAAGAGTGTAATTAGCGCTTCGATCTGATGCAGACCAGTTAGTTACAGTGAGTGTGATGGGATTGAATTATGGGTCTCATGGGAACAGTAATCTGACTTCACCGGATTTGACAGTCTGAGAGTATTAGTTGTGCATGTATTAGTCCTACATGTGATTTTGCATTGATTATACTTTGCAAACATGGACAGTTTTCATTGTTCACATGACTTTTAGAGGTGTTTGCTAAAGAAGACATCACTATTACTCATGTTTAGGTATTTGTTCCAATCTCTAACTCTTGAGTTTTAAACTTTGGCATGTAATTTGTTCTGCAATGTTTGTGCGACAGAAATAATTGGTACTTCAAATCATGTCTTGTTGAGGAGAGATGGTCTGATTTTACAGTTTTTGGATATGAAAACGTCAAAAAACATCTAGAACACCTTTGTGCATAATCACATTATTATTTTCATGACAATTAAATGCCTTTTCCCCAGTGTTATTTTAGTATTATTTACATACTATTATTAATATTTTGAATTAGCTTTTGTTTTTAAATGTTCAGTTTTCATTTTTTTTTTATCTAATATTTAGATTTAGATTTTATTTCAACTTTTAATTTAAATTTAAGAAAGCATGTTTAATAGTTTTAGTTAGCAACAGCACTGCTTTCCCTCCAAAAACTACTGGATATTTACTGACATTTTGAAAAATACTGTAATTAAGATAGTAGAAAAGTAAAGAAAGTACAACAAATACTACCATTGTAGAAATACACATGTAAATGTTAATAATATTTATACAATCTAGTTTTTTTCATATTGCAGGTATGAAAATGAGATATATTTGTGGTAATGAGAATTTAAGGTGACAAATGCTTAAAGATATAGTTTACCCAAAAATGATCCCATAATTTACTCACTCTCAAGCCATCCTAGGTGTTTATGACATTCTTCTTTCAGCTGAACACAACTGGAGTTATATTAAATAATATCCTGGCTCTTCCAAGCTTTATAATGGCATTAAATAGTGCCTGATATTTTTGAAGCCCAAAATAATGCATCCATCCATTAAAAAAGTAATCCATACGACTCCAGTGGTTTAATAAATGCCTTCTAAAACAAAGCAATGGGCTTTTGTAAGAAAAATAGCCATGTTTAAAACTTTATAAACTATAATAACTGGCTTCCAGCAATAGCCATACGAGCGTTCACGAGAGAGTCAAGTTCCAGCGGAAGAGTGACCTCTGACCCAACATATGACGTAGGCATAGCATAAGCTACTTTTATGATCTATGGATGTGATTTTTGTAGCTTCAAAAACTTGGGCACTATTCAATGCCATTACAAAGCTGGGAAGAGCCAGAATATTATTTAATATAAGTCAGATTGTGTTCGGCTGAAAAGACAAAGTCATATACACCTAGGATGGCTTAAGGGTAAATTATGGGAAATTTTCATTTTTTGGTGAACTATCCCTTTAATTATTATTAAAATAATTGTCTGCAAGAAAAGACATGATGGTTCTTAAATATGCATGCTTTTCTTTATGCAAAATACATGTTCTTGAAAGGTTTCATGACATTCTCTCCAACACATTTTGCCCAAAAGCATAATTTTTATGTGTTTTAATCATCTTTTATCTCCTCCACCAGCTTGAGGCCCTGAAGCAGCAGAACTCTCAGTATCAGGAGCAGTTGAGTTCAGAAACGCAGCGCATCGGGAGCCTCCGCAAAGAAATGTGAGTCCTGCTGACATGCACTCATGCATTTTCTCGTCAGCTGACTATTTTATTATTATTCATTTAGACTTTTTCACACTTTTATTGATAATGATAGAAGAGAGAGGACAGAAATGATAGATAGGGAGGAGAGGAAGGCCACAATCAAGCCTCAAAAGTATCCGAGCACATGTGCTGACCACTAGAATACAGCTGCAACAATTAAAGCGCTATTTAACATCTTTCAGCTGCATCTTATTAAATTAATTGTCTGCTTAGTTGGAGCTAAAAAGGATTTTGATCTTAATTAGTTGGGTAAGTACTTTGGTACCATTGTGGTGATTCATTTAGATCAGCGAGTCACAGAATGACATCACGAGTCCACTCGGTCACAACAGCTGTGATTTCTGTATAAGAAAAGGCGTAATGCATGTGATCTGAGTCTGACACATTGAGCTCACGTGGACGATATGACTTTGAATCTGGCCTGCAGCATTTCACATTCAGGATAATCAATTAAAAAAATGTAGGGCAGAACTTGATTTTATCCATCAGGAATTGATTGAATGGTGAAAAGTGTCTCTATATGAAAGTTTTTGAAAAATAAGAGGGTTTGGTGACACCAGCTGAAAAAGATACATACTTCAAAAAATAAATAAATGAATTTTTAAAAAAAATGTAATTTCAATTTTTCATAAAATATTTCACTTTTCAAATTTAAGCACTAATTATTTGTTTGCAATAAATTTGTTTGCAAAATGAATTAATTCTAAATAATAATTTAAATTTGTTCATAAAATGTTTAACTTTTCATAAGCACAATATATTTGCTTATTTGCAACAAATATGTTAATTATTTTGCTATTTCTTTGCAAAATGAATTAATTCCAAAAATTGTAATTAACATTTTTCATAAAATCTTTTTATATTTTTCATATTTTAAGCACAATTTATTTGCAATAAATATGCAAATTATTTTGCAATTTGTTTGCTAGTAATTTGTTTGCAAAATGAATTAATTCCAATAATTATAATTTAACTTTTTCATAAAATGTTTAACTTTTTATATGCACCTTTTATTTCCTTATTTGCAACAAATTTGCAAATTATTTTGCTATTTGTTTGCGATGAATTTATTTGCAAAATTAATTAAATCCACAAATTGTAATTTTAAATTTTTCACTTTTTAAATTTAAGCACAATTTATTTGCTTATTTGCAATAAATGTGCAAATTATTTTACAATTTGTTTGCAAAATGAATTAATTCAAAAAATTATTTAACGTTTTGATAAAATGTTTAATGTTTCACAAGCACAATTTATTTATTTGCAACACATTTGAAAAGTATTTTGCTATTTGTTTGCAATAAATTTATTTGCAAAATGAATTAAATCCAAAAACTGTAATTGAATGTTTTCATAAAATGTTTCACTTTTCACATTTAAACTCAATTTATTTGCTTAATAAATTTGCAAATTGTTTGCAATAAATTTGTTTGCAAAATGCATTTAAACATATAAGCAGAAACCTTTAGCTCAAAATGCTTTTATGCTGGTGTAAATGGGGTCCATTTTGAGTTCAGGTTGACTTTAAACTAAGGCGGCACAAAGCCTCCTCAAGCCAATCCGTAACTCAAGCCAATCCGACACGCTCCTTCAAGCTGCAGCTGATCGGCATGTCCGGCAAGTGACGGCTCCGGTGATGCGAGCAGGTACCCGTGTGAAGCCTCTCCTGAACTCTTGCGCTGAAGATACTCTCATCCGAAAGCTTCAGAAAGTGAGCGTCTCTCCTCAGGGAGTTTTACGTAACCGCGTCTCTCCAGCTACAGCTGCTCTTCTCCGCCTGTGTAATGGTCTTGACTCCACGTGAGATCTGAACAGAGTTCCTTTCGTAACGCTCTGTTGATCTTCTGACACTCATGAAATGCGTATCACGACGTAGCCAGTAATATTATAATTTTAAAAAAGCCTATTTTTCTTTATGAAAAAAATACTGTGTTATGCTTCATTAAATGCAGCATATTCTTTTTGAATTTGTGTGAATCTTTTAGCCTGTAGTTTCATGAAGCCGCATTTGTTCTCGCACTTCTGTCGTACAGAGACCTCACCTTGATTTTCTGCTTGAGTTTGGAGCGTGCATGATTTGATTTATTCCTGTATCATAATGCACTGTGGGTAAAAATAGATTGGCTTATTCGTTACACACGAGAAGGATGACGGTGACCTTTCTGTTGTGACTTTGTGGTGCTCACGATTTTACTACCACTTTTTGTAAGCAAACGCTCTTATTTGTCAAACGCTCGGTCTATGAAATGTCTTAAACAGTTAAGAGGTCCTGATGGAAAGGAAGATGATATATTAAGCATGATGCATTCACTTGAGAGGAAAATGGAGGAATAACAGGATTGACATTAGGGTGATCTGAAATGTTGAGGACTTAATGTCACCAGCATCAGAAAGAATATGAACATCACCATGTATCATAAATACAAATAATTAAATAGGATTTTATGTTGAAAATTTGGTTTTAAAAAATGAAATAGTGCATGAGGCGTAATGTACAGAGTTTTAAGAGTAAATGTAAATGTTTTCTATTGAATTAAATGTTCTACTTTGAATATTTTAAAATGTAATTTATTCCTGTGATGCAAAGCTGAATTTTTAGCATCATTACTCCAGTCTTCAGTATGGAAGCTTGTTTCCACCACTAAATAAAAAAATAAAAAGGGAAATTACGACTTTATCTCACAATTCTGACTTTATTTCTCAAATTTTATAAAGTCAGAATTGCGTGATATAAAGTCAGGACTGTGAGATATGAAGTCACAATTCTAAGAAAGAACGTCATTCTTTTTTCCATCACAATTGGATATTATAACACGCAATTGCGAGTTTATATCTTACAATTCTGACTTTATATCTCGCAATTCTAACTTTATATCAAGCAATTCTGACTTTATATCTCGCAATTCTGACTTTATATCACGCAATCTCAATTCTGACTTTGTAACTCTCAATTCTGACTTTATATCACGCAATTCTGACTTTATATCATGCAATTCTGACTTTATATCTCGCAATTCTGACTTTATATCTCGCAATTCTGACTTAATATTTCGCAATTCTGACTTTATATCATGCAATTCTGACTTTATATTTCGCAATTCTGACTTTATATCTCGCAATACTGACTTTGTAACTCGCAATTCTGATTTTATATCTCATAATTCTGACTTTATATCTCGCAATTCTGACTTTATATCATGCAGTTCTGACTTTATTCTGACTTTATATCATGCAATTCTGACTTTATATCATGCAATTCTGACTTTATATCTTGCAATTCTGACTTTATATCATCGCAATTCTGACTTTGTAACTCTCAATTCTGACTTTATATCACGCAATTCTGACTTTATATCTCGCAATTCTGACTTTATATCTCGCAATTCTGACTTTGTAACTCTCAATTCTGACTTTGTAACTCTCAATTCTGACTTTATATCACACAATTCTGACTTTATATCATGCAATTCTGACTTTATATCTCGCAGTTCTGACTTTATATCTCGCAATTCTGACTTTGTAACTCTCAATTCTCATAATTCTGACTTTATATCTCGCAATTCTGACTTTATATCTCGCAATTCTGACTTTGTAACTCTCAATTCTGACTTTATATCATGCAATTCTGACTTTATATTTCGCAATTCTGACTTTATATCATGCAATTCTGACTTTATATTTCGCAATTCTGACTTTATATCTTGCAATTCTGACTTTATATCTCGCAATTCTGACTTTATATCTCGCAATTCTGACTTTATATCATGCAATTCTGACTTTATATTTCGCAATTCTGACTTTATATCATGCAATTCTGACTTTATATCTCGCAATTCTGACTTTATATCATGCAATTCTGACTTTATATTTCGCAATTCTGACTTTATATCATGCAATTCTGACTTTATATCTCGCAATTCTGACTTTAACTCGCAATTCTGATTTTATATCTCATAATTCGGACTTTATATCTCGCAATACTGACTTTATATCTCGCAATTCTGACTTTATATCACGCAATTCTGACTTTATATCTCGCAATTCTGACTATATCATGCAATTCTGACTTTATATAATGCAATTCTGACTTAATAACTCGCAATTCTGACTTTATATCATGCAATTGTGACTTTATATCTTGCAATTCTGACTTTATATCATGCAATTCTGACTTTGTATATCTCTTTGCAATTCTGACTTTATATCTCGCAATTCTGACTTTATATCTCGCAATTCTGACTTTATATCATGCAATTCTGACTTTATATTTCGCAATTCTGACTTTATATCATGCAATTCTGACTTTATATCTCGCAATTCTGACTTTATATCTTGCAATTCTGACTTTATATCTCGCAATTCTGACTTTGTAACTCGCAATTCTGATTTTATATCTCATAATTCTGACTTTATATCTCGCAATACTGACTTTATAATCACGCAATTCTGACTTAATAACTCGCAATTCTGACTATATCATGCAATTGTGACTTTATATCTTGCAATTCTGACTTTATATCATGCAATTCTGACTTTGTAACTCTCAATTCTGACTTTATATCTCGCAATTCTGACTTTATATCTCGCAATTCTGACTTTGTAACTCGCAATTCTGATTTTATATCTCGCAATTCTGACTTTATATCATGCAGTTTCTGACTTTATATCATGCAATTCTGAATTTATATCATGCAATTCTGACTTTATATCTCGCAATTCTGACTTTGTAACTCGCAATTCTGATTTTATATCTCGCAATTCTGACTTTATATCATGCAATTCTGACTTTATATTTCGCAATTCTGACTTTATATCATGCAATTCTGACTTTATATCTCGCAATTCTGACTTTATATCTTGCAATTCTGACTTTATATCATCGCAATTCTGACTTTGTAACTCTCAATTCTGACTTTGTAACTCGCAATTCTGATTTTATATCTCGCAATTCTGACTTTATATATCGCAATTCTGACTTTATATCATGCAATTCTGACTTTATATCTCGCAATTCTGACTTTATATCTCATAATTCTGACTTTATATCTCGCAATACTGACTTTATATCTCGCAATACTGACTTTATATCACGCAATTCTGACTTTATATCTCGCAATTCTGACTATATCATGCAATTCTGACTTTATATAATGCAATTCTGACTTTATATCTCGCAATTCTGAATTTATATCATGCAATTCTGACTTTATATCTCGCAATTCTGACTTTATAACAGAACTCGCAATTCTGACTTTATATCTCGCAATTCTGACTTTGTAAGTCGGAATTCTGACTTTGTGACTCGCAATTCGGACTTTAAAATTTGCAATTCTGACTTTATAACTCGCAATTGTGAGTTTATATCGCGCAATTCTGAGAAAAAAGTCAGAATTGTTAGATAAAAAGTCACAATTACCTTTTTTAGTTTTTATTTCATGGCAGAAACAAGCCTCCACGCTTCAGTCATATGATCCTTCAGAAATCATTCTAATATGCTGATTTGAATAAAAGTATTAATTTCTTTTCTTTCTTTTTTTTTTCCGTACTGACCCCAAACTTTTGAACAGTATTGTTAGGTCATCCAGGTGTTGAATGCATACAGAAAATTCACATCCTGCAGAACACTAGTATGGTAAAATGCTAGTCCTATATGGTATTATAAGCATTACCTCCCTCTTTATCTCTCTGTAGTGAGGAGCTAAAACTGTCAGCCAATCAGAAGTCTCAGAGGCAGGTGTCGCTCCAGGACGAGAAAGGGATGTTGGCTCAGGAGTTGGACGTCTACTCGCAGCAGAAGGTGTTTATCTGTCTGAGTCGTCTTAGACGTTTCCTTGAAATGCTTTGCTCTGTGACATTCTCAGTTGGTTTGAGGGATTGATTTATCATGTTTGTTTTATGTATCATGTTTGTTTTTTTGGCAGCTTGATGACGAAGCTCTGACTAGCCAGCTGGAGATTACAGAGAGGTAAGCACGTCTCTGACTCGGTATTAAGTCGATTCATTCAATCAAATCAAAACCTTAAAAGACAGTTCCGGGTGAAGCCTGCTGTTTATAACCACAGAAAGCAATATATATTTGTCTCTCAGTAAGCAAAAACACAGTGCACTTACACTAAAAGTCTATGGGGAAAGACAATTTGGAAATGTTATGCTTGTATTTTTGTTAATGTACTTCTATTCATTCGTCTCTTGAGTGCGATGCAAGTATTTTTCCCATTAATTTTCTTCATAAGCATTAAAAAAAAAAACGAATTTATTATCTGTGGCTATAAACAGCATGTCACAGATGCGTTTGATGGTGTTTAATGGAGCTCTGTCTCAGTAATTGTTCAAATGAGAGCTGGAATTTGAGATCACACGCACTCTGGAGGCTTTAAATGTCATTTTATCTCCCGGGAAATGAAGGCTTGCAAAAGAAGCTTGTTAGTACATGTTCTTTAGAGATCAGTGTTTTATGATATACCAAGATTACATCTAGAGAGATGATCTGTTTCCATGATTGAACAGCTCAAATAATGGTACTTAGTACAAGCGTTTGGCTTCAGATCTATTGTTTTCCTCCACCCTAAAAATACTGCGCTGTCCCACTGGATGTCTGTTCATTTTTTTGCCTGTTTTTCTGTAAGCTTTTAATCTTCAGGCTCCATTGGGAGATCGTTGTGCATGTTCTCAGAGTGCATATGGCTTTTGTAACATGACTGTAAATCCAACAATGGGCTCTAGTTATAGTGAGCTCTTGTCTGTTCTCACAGGGAGAATTCCAATGCATTGATGTCCGATAAAGACAAAGAGCTAGAGACACTACGAAATGAGGTAAGAGCTTTGATTCTTGGCTTTTATAAGTCTAACTAAACATCTGGATCAAGAATGTTTTATGCACTGTGAACTTACTATATATAAAAAGAATGCTTTTAGTAGAAAAATTTCATATTAAAACAGTATTGCCTACAGCAGTTCTTCCCATTTTTTTCTTTTTATATAAAACTTTGACACTTAATATTGTCAGATAATAGGAAAAAAATTATTTGTGATCTAAAGATGGTTTTTGTTATCGCAGATTGCAGTGCTGCGTGGGGAAAATGCCATGGCCAAGACGCTCCAGTCGGCTGTGACGTCTCTGGAGAGGGACAAAGCCCAGCTGCAGAGCCGAGTGAACAGCTTGGAGCAAAAGCTGGAGGGCCGGCATGCAGGGAACGGAGAGGAAGTCACCTCAGGTCCGTCAGCGTATTTATATTTAGAATGGATTGACAGCGTACTGTATACTGTGCAATAAACTGTATACTGCTAGCTATTTATTTATAGTACCATTCAAAAGTCGTTTTAATTTAAGATTTTTTTTTCCTAAAGAAGTCTCTTATCCTCACCAAGGCTGCATTTATTTGATCAAAAATACAGTAAAACCTGTAATATTATAAAATATATATTCAATTTTAAAATAACTGTTTTCTATGTAAATGTATTTTAAAATGTAAATAATTCCTGTTAATTTTCAGCATCATTCCTCCAGTCTTCAGTGTCACGTGATCCTTCAGAAATTATTCTAATATGCAGATTTGCTGCTCAGGAAACTTTTCTAATTCATATCAATGTTGAAAACAGTTGTGCTGCTTCATATTTAATATAATACATTTATTTTCGGGAAATGTAATATATCCTTGCTGAATAAAAGTATTAATTTCTTTAAAAAAAAAACAAAAAAACATACTGACCCCAAACTTTTGAAGAGCACTGTATTTATTATTTAAAAGTAGTGTGCAAAATGATGCAGAATGCTAAATTGTTGTCACATGACCTCATCATGTTGCATGTTTAATTCTGGAAATACCATCCAGTTATTTTTAATCCAATTATGTGTATATATATCTTAATTTATGGTAGTATGATCAAATAACGAGTTAAAGATGTATTAAAAATCTCTGGAAGTGGAAATGAAAATAGTATAAGGCCCCATTTACATTAGTGCGTTTTCATTTTAAAATGGTGTTTTACAGACAGGTGTAACCGTAGCAAAAGTTATGCGTTTTAAAACAAAAACGCACTAGTTTAAACGGGGCCTAAGTAATACATACCATATTATTCATAATATTTTCATTTCTATTCCAGCATGAAAAATGAATCCAAATTAGGGCTGCACGATATATCGCATGAGATTGTCACACGCATTTCGTCAGTAGGCGAAGGCGATTCATCTGCGATATGAACGCGATATTGCGTGGCTTTTCAGTGATCTACGGCTCTGTCTATTAAATGCCGCTCCATTTGAAAGCAGGTGATGGCGATTTAGCGGTAATCAGGGAACCGGCTTTACTGACGAAATGCGCGTGACAATCCCATGCGATATATCGTGCAGCCCTAATCCAAATCGAATGTTTGTGACCAGAATACATGTCACATTATAGGGCCAGATTTACTAACAGCTTGACCAGCGCAAACCCTCTTTTGGCGTTAAAAAGCTACTGTCAGGATTTACTAAAGACACGCAGTGCAAAATTAGCGCCGAAGAGGTGTGGACTGAGTTGTTTATGTGGCTGACCTTATTTCATATGCATTTGTAAGAGTTTCTCTTTCAGACGCAAAATTTATGGGAGGAGAGTATTTAAATGAATCACGCAACACGATTTACTAATATTTTCAATTTACTGGTATTTGCGCCATTATTTAATGCCCAAAAAATCATGTCTTAACCCATTTTGCGACATGGCTGCAATTGTTGCTGCATGCACAAAACTTGCCACTCCCATCGGCGCATTTGTGCAATTGTGCTCACACCAAATCTGGCCCATAATTTTTAAGGAATGTTTTTCATAGATGCAAACTCCTCACCTTTAGGTGAGAAATTCACCTTTTTGAGATCAAAATAGGTCACCTACGAGATTTGCGTAGATCTGATGAGAAAGTGTTTTGGGGAGGGGGATGGGGGGGTCTGACAGGACAGTCTTTGGACAGGGTCACGGTGAATGAAATCATGAGAATCACGCCTTCTTAGTTGTCAAAAAACAAACAAACAAACAAAAAAACCCTTCAACATCCTGGCTTAGCACCATGCAAATACCAAATACAATTTGTATAACGCTACTAACATTGCCATTTCGCCAATGAATACAACTTTAGTTGAACTCTACTATACTACTCATAAGTCAATATGAATATTAAATATAGCTATAATATAAATAGTTTTTTTGGGGTGGGGGGGGGGGGGGTATGGGATGTCTCGCATCTTTCTCACCTTTTTCACCCCTGATGTGTTTGCATCCCTGGTTTTTTAAATGGAAAACAAGATTACAAACAGCTTAGGTCTATAGGAGTCCATTTCCAAAATCACGTTTTTGTAAATCATAATGAAGTAGAAATTATGACATACTAATTCAACTTAAATGAACAAATGCTTCTTGACTACTAATATGCAATTCTGACATTCACTAACTCTTGTCACTGTTCTTCTCACTGAACCGAGTTCTGTCTGTTTGTCTCTCCTGTACAGCGGGGGATGCTGCTTTGGACCAACTGAGAGAAGAGAAAGAGTTTGCTGAGGGACAGGTAAAACTCCTCTGTTCTGTATTTGTTAATGGTTTTAGTATGTCATATGTGTAAAATGTCTAAAATCTATCATGTTCTCCTGCATGGATCAGATCAACTTCCTGAACTCGGTGATTGTGGACCTCCAGAGGAAGAATGAAGAACTAAAGGTGAAGCTGAAGAAAATGGCGTTGACCGAGTTCAACGGAAATGATGACAATGACGGGTGAGTCCAACTGGGTTTTGAAATCTTCACCTGCCACTTTTTTCTGTCTGGCATGTTAGGATAGAAACCAGAAACTGTAGATACAAATGCTTTGCCAACATATTGGCTCTGTTGTGCAACGAATCCTCTGCCATGGTCTTGTCGGTCATCTCATCACTTACTCTTGTCACGTGATCAGTGAACTTCTCATTCCTGCTGCACTATGTACGACTCTGCAGCTAGTGTTGGATGAGCTAGATGGGATTGAAGTGACCGTTATTCATAGTTTTTATTTCTATAAAAAGCAAAATGACATTAGCGGAATGTAAACGTAGCGGTGGCATATTCTATCCTAATTTCACCGAATTTCACGTGTCATGTACATACTTAACATGCACTGCTAGTGTCTTTGTTACTATTACTGTTATTCTTCGAAAAGGGTTTGTCATAATACAATTTTTTTTTATCCTATTTCTCTCAAGTCTCGGTGAGGTCAAAAAGAAGAAGAAAGCCCCACCGCGAGTTTTCTGCGACATCTGCGACTGCTTCGACCTGCACGACACGGAGGACTGTCCCACGCAAACACAATCCCCAGACTCGCCTCCGCACACCACCTACCACGGCACCCGCAGCGGCGAACGACCGTACTGCGACATCTGCGAGGCGTTCGGTCACTGGACAGATTCTTGCAACGATGACCAAACCTTCTGAACTCCCCCTCAACCCCTCCGCCTGTGAGCAGGCTATGCACAGATCGCTTTCAACCAGATTATTCGCTATTTTTCTACACAGCGTATATACATTTGAACCTCTTGTACATTCCCTTGAACGTATCCGCCCGTATGAAGGCTAAGGTATGCTGCATTGATGGAATTCGACTTATGAAGATGAGAAATATTTCAATGTGTTATTATTAATACCGTTTTATGTGTTTCGTAAGTTTTTCATTGTCCTGTGTGGATTAATCTATTGACGAATTACCAGCAAGAAAATTTGGAACGGTTTAGCGAAACTTTGCCGTGTATTTAAAGCTGCTGTGTGAAATTTATACACCACTAGAGGCACAAAATCGCAAAAATAATGACTGTTTACAAACAGGTTTCAAAAACACACCCCTTCTTTCAGTGTATCTCTGCTCCAAACTCGCACCATTGGTTGAGTCAGAAGTTGACATTTCGGACCACTCAAACAAACAAAGCGATGTTTTGAAAGAGCCTTCGGAATGGTATACTAGCACACTGCATACTGCAAACAAGAGTTGTCAAAAGTACCGAGTCGGTACTGAAATTTTAAAAATGTAATGCTTTGAGTGCTGTTGAGCAGATTCGTAAACACCTCTGATTGGCCATTGTGTTCACGCACACATCAGATATGTCTGTTGTTGGCTACAATGATCAACACTACAAAAACATGTCGTAAATAGACATCAACGACGCTCTTCACGGAGAACTCACACAGATAAACACGGGAGCACACGCTTTCAAATTCAAACACTTTGCATGCTTTCAAATGCTCCCGTACGTTGATCATTGTAGCCAATAACAGACATATATGTTGAGCGTGTGAACACAATGGCCAATCAGAGGTTTACGAATCCACTCAACAGCACTCAAAGCATCATGTTTTTAAAATTTCAGTTTCAAGTGAGTACTTTTGACAACACTACTAAAAACTGCTCAGTACTATACTCTGAATACTGCCCACTATTTTATGTATGAGAAACTGTACACATTATGCAACAATAAATAATAAGGCAAGAAAATTTAATGCATTATGGGATATATACTGCACATTTACACCTGGGAATTCTAAGCATACAGAAATGATACATACTATGCACAGCATAAATACTATACAGAAACATTACTAGTAGTATGCTATTCCGAACATAGCCAACGTTTGGTAACTCACACTACGAATGGTTTACTAGCAGTTTATCTGCACATTAAACCAGGATAGACGATTTTAATGAATAAAAAATACACACTTCAGCTTAAAGAACTCATAACGGACTGTTATCACAGACACAAAACCGTATGACCAGTGCACCAAACTAAGCTGAAGCTAACCACTATTAACTTATTGCACTTCTCACTTTAAATGTATACAGCACATGAGTTTAACTGCCATTCTTTGAAACTAAGTTATTCTTTTTACTGTTAAATATCAGGCATATAGTCATGATATTGTCATATGAATGGCTTTTTATGTGTATTTTTGATGTTATGTCCTGTAGATTTCTGGCCTATTCACACCAAGTCGGCAAGATTTTAAGATTAACCTTTTAGTTTTGTATATACGGACACAAGATTGATTTATTAAATTGATCAAATGCCGTTTATTCAGGTATCCAAACTTTTCAGACAAAACAGTTTTGGTGCAAAAAAAATGGTTTGCAAATATTTTATACTTTCATGTATTTTAGTCACTTTAAACTTGGTGTGAACAGACCCTTTACAAGCACAACTTTTAAGCACAAAAACATATTGTATCTCTTGTTATTGATGTAATATTAACAACAAAGTTTATTTAGCAACCTAATAAACTGCAAGTGTTAGAATCGGTAACCTGCAATGAACTGGTGCACAAGATTATATTAAATATGTATAATAATCATAATTATTCCCCATTTGTTTAAATGAATTTGATCAGAAAATGTTGCTTTAAGTGCAAATATATGGTCTCTTTCTACTGAAATATTGTGACAGTCTTTAACTATTGTACTGTTTAATGTACTGTATATTCACCTGAACTCAATACAAACATTGAACAAAATTCTTGTGATTTATCATTTACATTGAGCATTCGGGCTGCACATCAATTCTGTGGAAAGCATTCAAAAATTAACATCAAATAACAACTATTCTAGCCACCGTTCTAGGGTGTTTCTGTGTGGTTGCCAAGGTGTTCGCCATGTTGCTAGGGTGTTTGGAGTATCTACCCTCATGTCTCTCAATTTCACGCAAGGGTGATCACCAAATTCCCATCAAAACGTCCTGCAACTCCCAAATAGAACAGAAGAGGTCCAGTCAATAATTCATGTCTCTTAAAAACGCATAGCCCGAATAAGACCAATCTGAACCCCACAAAAATAACAACTTTGATTAGAATTTGATGCTTTTTTTTATGCAATAAAATCAACACTTTAAAAGTGTATTTTGGATGTTTTCTTTCCACTAGTTTGAATTATTTAAAAAAAAAAAAAAAAAAGCCAAATAGCCCAAAACCTCAAAATTGACTGATGCCTGTAGTGCCTTGCGTTAAAAAGATATAAGAAAAAAGAATAAAAATCATGGTTTTGTAAATCATGAAGTCAAAATTATGACAAACTGAGTTATATTAATGAGATTTAAAATTGAAATTTTGACAGTCATAAAGATGAAAAGTATGTCAATTTTGATTTCTCATAACTATGATTTAATTATGGCATACTAAGTCATATAATTATGACTTAGCATGCTATAACTTTTACTTTTTTGTCTCAAAACTGATTTTTCAAAATTTTGACTGTCATAATTATGACTGTGTTGTGGCAAAAAAATCAACTCCGACTCTACTGCATAAGAGACAAACACGTCCAATTGTCTTTAAAGCTTTTATTTCTTGCAAGAAGGGTCAGACAGGTCATACAGAAACACAAGTAGCTGCAGAGTGTAAGACCAAGAACGAAAGCTTCCCCTCACTTTTATATCTCTAACCTCCAAGGCCGAAGTCTCTATCCTTTTACCATATTTGGAACATCTCTTAGTGGCTGTAACTTTCCACACATTGTTAGCACAGACATGTTTTTAACATACATCTTGCATGTCCCCATACCATATCTTGCTCTTTCTATTTCTAACATCTATGTTAACACTATGTTAAACATTACCACTTAAGCCAACATCATACCATGTTCCATAAGCATCATATTTCACAAGAATACAGGTTAAAATCATATGAAAAATTAACATTTCCACAACAGTCATTTTCACTTGTCATAATTTCGACTTTTCATGTCTTAATTTTGACATCACAATAATCCTTTCATATAATTCAGTGTAAACAATTGTGCCATTTTCCATGAAAGCCAAAAGTTGTATCAAATAAACTATAAACTTTGTATTGTATTATATAAAAAAGGGAAAAAAGTTCCAAAAGCGCACAGAAAGACAGACTGGACGCCAGATCATCTGCCCTGCTGAATATTTTCCTAGTTAAAAATTGGACATGAATTGGACCTCTCAAGCCCCACTGGGAAGCTCGGGGATCATTTTGATACCCAAAGTCATAAGTTGTGCGGGCCATAGACTTTAACATGGCGGAGGGGAGAACGATTGCTGCTGTGCGAATTTAATTAGTAATTTGAACCATATTGTATTTTTTATACACAGCGAAAAAGCCTGTATTTGAGGCTTTATGATGCAGTGTGTATGCCATTAAACAAGAGAGAGGCAACTGACAACTAATTAATGCATGTGAGGAAGTACCAAGACTGACCTCTGGTGGTGAGTTTAAGTAACTGCAGCAGTTGATTGTTAGTGTTTATTGCACATTCAGTCGTTTCACATTGATTCACGTCTCGACAATGTGCAACAATGAACTACTCATTATTTATTTTATTTTTCACCAGTCTGAAAAATTCTTTACCAGTTTTGAAGATTTTTCCTCATTCAAGTAGATATGAGCCATACTTGCATACTGTAAATTTAGGCAGTTGTTCAGATGCCACCATGTGAGCTGATGTAAAATGTCTTTGGACATGTGCCTCCATGTTATAATATTATAATTAGAAATGGTTGTGACAATGAGGACACATTGACTGGTTGATGCAGTACTTTTTTGAAAGATTAATGGAATAATTCAAGAAAAACAATTCTTCCCTTTTTATTTTTCATGAAGTTACTTAACATTTCTAATTATTTGGTGGATCCATGGAAGATATGCTGAAATTTTAGGGTACACGTTAGAATAGTTCAATGTCACAAAATGATGTGACACCAACTGTAGTGTCTCCAGAAAACCAAAGGACCTCTTGACCTGAATCACAGGCCTGATCTTCCTGATGTTGTGTAGTCAACCCTCTATGAACACACTGAAGCTTGAGTTTCCATTGGCTAGTAAATTTTTTATTTTACTCACCAGATTTTTTACATGGAATGCAAGAACAATGCAAATGAAAAAATATATATATAAAAATAATATAAAATATAAATTTCAAATGCTATTAAAGTCAAGTAAACAGTCTGTAATAAAATAAGGTCAAATAATCAAACTACAAGCAGAAAAATAAAAAATAAAATAAAAATGGCAATTAAATAAACTGTACATTTCAGGTATATGTCACAGACACGTCAGGTTCCACCTCCCTCCAATACCCATGCACGCAATCTCCGGAGTACTAATCGCCGTCACCTGCACGTCATCATCTCAGCAATCACCTCCACCTTAAATACCCCACACGCACACACAGTCACTGTCCGGTCTTGTTCGTACCACATCTCCATGTGTACTTACCTCAAGGACTCCAATCTGCTACTTACCTGTCTCCAACGTCTCCAACGTCTCCAACGTCTCCAACGTCTCCAACGTCTCCAACGTCCCAACGTCTCCAACGTCTCCAACGTCTCCAACGCTCCAACGTCTCCAACTCTCCAACGTCTCCAACGTCTCCAACGTCTCCAACGTCTCCAGTCTCCAGTTCCCGTGTGCTTCTCCAACTGTGTGTGAGCTTCCAGTCTCCAGTCTCCAGCGTATTCATCCATACTCTTCCTACAATCAACAAAAGGACAGTATCTATTCTTCTATCTACATTCCAAGCTTCAGTAATTGCCATATACTCACCGTTATCTCTGCTGATATCAATAAAACATTGTACTTGCTTTTACATCTGCCTCCGAGCCGTCTCTGTTGTAACAGTATATCTAACAGTAGTTAGATATAGACTAGGTACAGAAGTTGAATATAGTAATCAAATGTAAAATAGCACTGCATAGTCTTCACTATATAAATTATTAAACATTATTAATCCTTATTAAAGTTACAAAAGTTGTTCAGTGAAGAGCACTGGGTGATTGTTTTGCAGCAAATCTGTTGTTTGATTAATGTTATTGACACAGCAGCAGGAATATTAGGCTGCTGTCACTTTAAGACTAATGCACGGATCCAATATACTGTTACACATGCATTTACATCCTCAAATGTTTACATTCACCTAAGACATAACCGAATATGCTTACTAGGATACTTGCCAAGAATTTGTAATTTTGTGTGAATTGGTCCACTCAAGCACAAGATGCGAAAGAGTGCTTAATTCAGTACTCACATGCTGTCAGACGCGGCTTTCTGGGCGTGCGCTTCGGATGTGGGCGCGCACAAAACTTCTCTTGCGCTTGAATGTTTAAATTGGCAAGGCTTAAAAACATATGCAAATGATAAACTTTCCCGAAACCACTGTTAGTCAACTATAGTCGTAAGTACCATTGAACTCTATTGGTAACGACGGAACTTGCGACCATAATTCGCTTTGGGAAATGCACCACAGCCTGACATAGCAACAGTTCAGCCAATGGCGGAAGTTTGGCTGTTTGACCAATGGCAGATGAGGAGAATGTTCTGAAAAACCTGAGTGGAAACAGTTTTATTTTTTAAAGAATTTTCTCAGTTTTCTCCATGACAATTTAATGCTATACTAGTAGTCCCATAACAGGTGTGAGCTAATTTTCAGGTGTTTCCAGTAAGAATAGACTATTTCTAATCTGTGGTGAGGCTCATGACTTTGCAGAACATCAGACCTATTTAAGATGTCTTTGCAAACTAGAGTGACGCAGAAAGTTGTCTGACCACATGCGATGAGATGTGGGCCCCCCACAGGAAACCAAGGCTGCTGAGAAGGATCAAAACCATCTTTCCACTGAAAAGTGTTTGGTGTTTGTCAATTCTGAAAAATCGATCAAAATGTCAAATTACAATATGATCTCCAAAACTCCCCACATAAAATCAACAGAGTGTGTTGTTAGGAAATAAAATGTTTATTAATCAAGTTCTTGCTTCACACTTCCAAAAATACATTTTATCCAAGACAGAAATTTGGACATTTTGGTGAAGACATCCAATTATGTAGATCACGGTTGTTGCCTGACTGAATGAAATGACACCAGCTGCAGCTTTGTTGCACACCAAAGGTCCTTCAGAATCACCCTGAGAATGGAGAAAGTTACAGGCTGTGAATATACTAACCTGACAAAATCCTCCACGACCACCTGCGCACACCATCATTGAGGTGGAATACGTTTTCCCTCATTATAAATGGACTGTTTCAAACTCAGTTTTCCCTCTCCATCTTCATTAAGTTTAGCACTTGCTGTACTATTGGTGTTTCCCCCCCCATCCTGCAAGACTGCATTTGTCACTGGCCTTGATGTCCTTATCTTTATTTGGCACTTTTTGACCTTTACATATAGCTACAGCAAGAAATTCAATCCTTAATGCTGAGAAATTTCATAATGAAAACTGGATGACAAATTTTATTTTTATTGACAAGTTGTTTTACCGTTCAGGATAATGGGACTACTAGGTATAGTAGCATTTTTTATAGATTAGGTAGATTACAATCCACCGTGCCATCTGCAGATGCCAACTAAAGCTTTATCATGCAAAAAGTTGTTTTACTTTTCAGGATAATGGGACTACTAGGTATGCTAGTATTTTATAATTTAAGTATAATTGCAACCCGAATTCCAGAAATGTTGGGATGTTTTTTACATTTGAATAAAATGACTTTAAAATCACATGAGTTGATATTTCATTCACAATAGAACATAGATAACATAACAAATGTTTAAACAGAGAGATTTTACACTTTTATCCACTAAATGAGCTCATTTCAAATATGATGCCTGCTACAGGTCTCAAAAAAGTTGGCATGGGGGCAACTAATTAAGTTAATTGATATCAGGTCTATAACATGATTAGCTATGATAGGGATGTCTTAGAGAGGCAGAGTCTCTCAGAAGTAAAGATGGGCAGAGGCACTCCAATCTTGAAAGAGTGTGTAAAAAGTTTGTGGAATACTTTAAACACAATGTTCCTCAATGTCAAATTGCAAAGGCTTTGCATATCTCATCATCTACAGTGCATAACATCATCAAAAGATTCAGAGAAACTGGAGCATAAGGGAATTCTGTGCGTAAGGGACAAGGCCGAAGACCTTTATTGGATGCCCATGGTCTTCGGGCCCTCACACGACACTGCATCATTCATCGGCATGATTGTTTCAATGACATTACTAAATGGACCCAGGAATACTTCCAGAAACCACTGTCGGTAAACACAATCCGCCGTGCCATCTGCAGATGCCAACTAAAGCTCTATCATGCAAAAAGGAAGCCATATGTGAACATGATCCAGAAGTGTCCTGTGGGCCAAGGCTCATTATAAATGCACTGTTTCAAAGTGGAAAAGTGTTCTATGATCAGACGAGTCCAAATTTGACAGTCTTGTTGGAAATCACGGACGTCATGTCCTCCGGGCTAAAGAGGAGGGAGACCTTCCGGTGTGATATCAGCGTTCAGTTCAAAAGCCAGCATCTCTGATGGTATGGGGGTGCATAAGTGCATACGGTATGGGAAGCTTGCATGTTTTGGAATGCACTATGAATGCTGAAAGGTATATAAAGGTTTTAGAGAAACATGCTCCCCTCCACACAACGTCTATTTCAGGGAAGGCCTTGTTTATTTCAGCAGGACAATGCAAAACCACATAGTGCAGCTATTACAACAGCATGGCTTCATCGTAGAAGAGTCCAGGCAGAGATGGGCACTCAGGTTAGAGACTCGGACTCGAGACACACTCGAGTCTCATTTTAACAGACTTCAGACTCAGACTCGGACTCGGACTCGACCTGAAATGACTTCAGACTTGACTCGGCACAAAAGACTCGGAATATTTTAAAAACGACTCAAGTCTTTTACCATTATATAATAAATAAAGAATTTGTGTTGTGTTAAAATAGTTTCATAATATCTGCGTCTCATATATATTTCCTTACGTGTCATGGTAGAGTGGACTCTTGTCATAGAATTTGATTACGTATGTCCGTGCGTATAAACTCCGAAATGTCATAAGAGTTATGAAACATGACGGGAGCCACCGTGCCATATGTTTTGAAAATGACTACTCGTATTGCCAGGATGACTTTTTTGTACATTGTAATGAATTAAAAAATAATAAGCTGGATGTACATTATCCCTTACATCATAGGACCTTAATTTAAAATAAAACAGATGATATAAAGATCATATTATTTTGTCTATATAATACAGCTAGGATAAAAAATAGGATTTGATTATGAGAAAAAAATTTTTAATGACTCGAGACTCAACTCGGACTTGTGACAAAAGACTGTAGACTTGACTCAGACTCCAGTGATAAAGACTTTCAGACTTGACTCGGACTCCAGATAAAAGACTTGTGAACATCTCTGAGTCCGGGTGCTGAATTGGCCTGCCTGCAGTCCAGATCTTTCACCTATAGAGAACGTTTGGCGAATCATTAAACAAAAGACGACCACAAACTTTTCAGCAGCTGGAAACCTATATCAGGCAAGAATGGGATCAAATTCCAGCACCAAAACTCCAGAAAGTCATAACCTCGAGGCCCAGACATCTTCACACTGTTTTGAAAAGAAGAGGAGATTCTACACCATGGTAAACATGCCCCCGTCCCAACTATTTTGAGACCTGTAGCAGGCATCAAATTTGAAATTAGTTCATTTTGTGCATAAAATTGTAAAATTTCTCAGTACAAACATTTATGTTATCTATGTTCTATTGTGAATAAAATATTGGCTCATGTGATTTGAAAGTCTTTTAGTTTTGATTTTATTCAAATTTAAAAAATGTCAAAACATTTCAGGAATTCAGGTTGTACTTAAATGACTGCTTGAGACTGAAGTTTTGCTCTAGTTCTATGATCAAATCTCTAAGGCTTTGTTCAGACAAAACTTAATCTTTTTGGCATATCTCATGGAATATGATGAAAAAAGATGATGGAAGAGTTAGGAAAAGTTGGTCTAACAGGGACAGGAATGAAGGAAATAATGGGAAGTGGTGAGAATGAACAAGGCAGAAGAAGTATTTGCAGTTTTTTATCAAGGACTGGACTGATGAGGAGAATATGATATAATGGACATAACAGGAAAATAAAACGTTGTGCAACGCTAATGGATGCAAGCTGCCGTTAAACCCTAAAAAAGAAGAAGAAGAAGAAGAACTGTATCTTGTCTAGCTTTGTCCCTGTAACTGCTGTTTGGTGAGTCCATGTCAAGTCAAGTTAAGTCCATGTTTATGTTCAAGTTTATTTTAATGTTCATAGTTTTAACATGTCAAGTTTGTGTTTCTTTTTGTATTTGGTTCACACTTTGGTTAAATAAACTGCACTTGGGTTCAGTACACTAACGTTACAAATGGACAAACTGTTTTATTGCAGTTTGTCCTGCAAAACCTAGTTTAGTCATTTACTTGAAGTAGCGTGATGTCATTTATCAGACTTTCAGGGTGGATGTGGTCCATGCAGCTAGAGCATGATTGTGATCATGAGCTCCAACCACAACTGTCAGGTTCTCACCTCTGTCAAGATGAGGAAGAAATCATGCATTTTTGTGGTAAACAAGGACTGTTTAAAACTGAGTTTTGCGTTTTAGGCCTGACCTATAACAATATGCATTGACAACCATATTGTATTAACATACTTTGTAATGATGCTTACACTGTAAAGTTACAAACAATTAGCTAAACTTTAGCTTTAGTGTAAGTAAAAATACATTTTGGGTTTAAACAATTTTCTCCCTAGAAGTCGTGTACCCACTAGGTTGAGTACTATCATAGTATATGTGTCATTTCAAAAGTAGTTACACCAAGTGAAGACCCTTTTGCAGGAGTCTTTAACCCTTATGCATCAATTAAAAAAAGTTACACTTAGGTCCATAGAGGACAAAAATGTCCATGTACAAAAACTGTCATAAAAATTTGAAGCTTGGGCGCACAAACTGAAAGGATTAGTTAAATTCCAAATGGAAATTAGCCCAAGCTTTACTTACCCTCAAGCCATCTTAAGTGTACTCTTTTCTCTCTGATGAAAACAATCTGAGAAATATTAATAAATATCCTGAAGCATCCAAGCTTTATAATGAGGGTCACTAATATGAGCTGAAGAAAATGCTTCCATCCACATCCATCCATCATAAATATGTGCTCCACACGACTCCGGGAGGTTAATAAAGGCCACCAAAATCAGCTCTCGGGATATTGGTAGGATAAATGAGATTGGCATGGTAATAGATGTGACAATTTTAATGTATTTGGTCTTGGTGGAATAGATCTGCTACGTTGCTGCTGTAGAGCAAGTACCGAGACTTGCTACTGCCAATACGTTCATAGACATTGGTATGAGCATGTGAGACATGCTGCTGCACATGTAACATGATTTAACCCCCCAACAAAGAGAAAAGAGCAGAGCCTTCTTCGACACAAACATCAACAGATCATAGCAGGTGTACAGGAAATGCCAATCCAATCTCACGGCAGTTCGTACGTATTTTACAAGGTGGCTAATTCGTATGAATTCATAAGACCTCACTCGTACGAATTCATATGTTTTTTGCTAAATCGTACGTATTATTACGAGTTGAGAAATTCGTATGAATTCAACGAATGACCTACCCCAAACCCTGCACCTAAACCTACCCGTCACTGGGGTTTAGACAAATCGTACGAATTCATACGAATTAACCACCTCGTAAAATACGTACGAATTGGTTGTGAGATAGCGTTGGAAATGCCAATAAACTGTGGTGCAACTGCTAGACTATTGCTATACATTGTAAAACACTTTTCGCTTACATGGTTAACAGGAGATTTAGACAATACTGTACTATACATGTGCTTGAGTGAGAAAAAAGCTGCTGCATCGACAGATATGCATAATCTGTACATTGATGACATAGACAGGAAGGGAAAGAACAGACCCCCCCCCCCCCACCCAACAAGACAGGAAGGGAAAGACAAACACCCCCAAACTAGTGACCTACGGTAAGTTAAAGACCCATCAGCCTGCATTGTCAGAGCTTCAAGCCAGAACTAGGTAATAACGTTGTAAATATACAAAGAAATGTAATAAATAAATAAATAAATGAGTATTTTACTTTTATTTCCTTATATTCCTTATGTTTTAAGCATTTGAATTGTCACGTTATACATACAAAATTAGGAAACACGAATGTAAATTGTGCAAATGCGTAGGGCCCCAGAGGTTTAGGGGGCCCCCTGCTGAACAAGCAATTAAATCAGTTGATGACTGCTGTTACAACAGCGCCGTTGACCTCATTTATTGTATATAAACATTGCTTCCGTAACCAAATTTGATGCTGAAAACATTGTTTGCTGAGGCAATGCTCCCTATATGCAAACTACGCAAGTTGCATAGGGCCCCCAAACCACCAGGGGGCCCCCTTGCTCATCACTATATAAAATAAACATGACAGTAATTTACCATAATATGAATATTTCTTTATTACATGCAAATATATGTGCTAAACTTGCTTATTTACATGCTCCAGTTGACTGTGAGATTTACATGGAACAGCCAGAAGGATTTGAAGTAAAGTCAGATGTGGGAGAAAAACTAGTCGGCAAGCTGAACAAGTCACTGTATGGTTTAAAACAGTCAGGGTAGAAACTGGAACAAAATGTTACATGACTACCTTACTGAGAATGATTTTGTTCAGAATTTAGTCGATCACTGTGTGTGCAGTAAACAGAAAAGAAGGAAAAAAGAAAAGAAAAAAAGCTTTTTCAAAGAACCCACTGTGCTGACAAAGATGTAAACATGTTGATATAAGATATCAATTTATTTGATCCGCACTCAGTGATGGCCAGGTGACAATTGAGTATTGCCCCACAGAAGAAATGGTGGATGATGTCGACTAAACCATTGACAACTCAACTTCAAAATTGTTATGCTTGCCATGTAAATCCTCATGTTTTATGTTATTGTATACAGTACTGCACAGTATGAGAGCAAGCGGGGGTGTTAACATTTGTAATGGGTGTGGCCTCATTCTGATGATGTGTATCTGTGCCTGGTTATCCATAAATGGACAAATAAAGAGGTTCTGATTCGACAGAGAAACCGAGTGGTGTGCATATATGTGCATAAACGTGTGTGTGTGTGTATATATATATATATATATATATATATATATATATATATATATATATACTTAATCTGCCCCATGTGTGATGTAATCCATGTCTAGTTGTAAATTCTGTTATATGTGAGAAGTCAGTTGAGAGCTTAGTAAAACTGACTCACTATCTGTGGTTAGATCTTTACAAAGCTCTTTATTTTACAACTCAATATATATAATTCCTGTTTTGAAATGTTTTTTTGTTTGTTTTTTTTTTTTTTTTTACTGTAATTTTGACCAACAGTTTTGGGTATTTTAGTTTTTCCCATTCAGTGAGGGTGTTGTCTAAATTATATATGGATATGACAATGAGAACACTTTGACTATAATTGATGCTTGCCATGTGATACTTTTATTGAAAGAAGGTTTATGGAAGAATTCAAGAATAACATTTCTTCCTTCTTTAGTTTCCATGAAGTCACTATACATTTCTAGTAACTACATCGAATCCACTCAATATATGCTGAAATCTTAGTATACACAGTAGGATGATCAGATGAATTACAGAGTGGGTCACCGAAAGATGTGATACCAACAGGAATGTCTCCACAAACCAAAGGACCTCCTGAATCCCCCTGTTAAGAAACACAGATCAACACATCAGTAGTGAAACCAGTTCATACATTACCATAAAGTCTGTGAATCATCTTTTTTACGTACAAAGCAGGATCCACCACGGCCATATACACAGATCATCTGTGAGAGTGAAACTGAGGTTGAGTCGAACTTTTGCCATATATCTCTACATTTTTTGATATCCATTATAGAAACTTTTGCCTCCATTAGAACATTGCTCCCTGAACCATTATTCAGTGTTCCCCAGCCGGCAACACTACAGGCAGCCTCTGGTTTGACGTCTTCTCCTTTCATTTGGTAATGGCATCACTCCAACCTTGTTGTTTAGTTCGACTTTTTTCTCTAGCTGTAATTAAAAAATACAACCATTTTAAAAATCTTTTATATGACTGAAATTTGTTTGATTATACTGTTGTTTTTGAAGTTATTACAGAATACATTTTCAGGTTTTTTTGTTGCAAAACAGAGCAATAAATTAATAATGTAGAAAACAGACTCAAAGAGGCACTTCGGCCATTTGCAGAGAAAATTATTTAAATCCCTTCAGTAATTTATAAAGCAAAAAATTGCGATAGAAATCCAAACATAGTGGTTTGTGTTACTGTTTCCTAACTGGATATTATTTTGAATAACTAAATATATTACAGGTTGTTACCTTCAAAAGCATGATGTCAGCATCATGATGATGAGGTTTATTTGTAGGCCTATAGTCTGGATGAGGGATGTAGGACTTCACTCTGATGTGATCTGAACTCTTGCTGTCCCTCAAGTCATGAGCACCAACAACAACCATCAGAATATTACGTCTGTTGAAAGAGCGTATTGGAAATGGTCATTTATGTCATAACTGATATACAGGTTGCACTTCAGTCATTATCAGTCAAAAGTAATTTTAACTCAACATTGCAGTTCACTCTAAACAAGATCTTACCTTTTCCAGCAATGTGCGGCAGTCAGGACAAACTGATCAGAAATGAGGAATCCACCACAGATATGGCCCCCATATGTCTGAAGAGAAACCATGTAAGGTCTGGAGTGGGGTCTGACTTCTTTTCCATTCACTATACCCACATTCACATGAGCTGAGAGAGAGATAGTGCTGTTAGTCAACTTATTCAGCACATACCAATTAAACACTTGTAAAAGTCATCGTAATATGCTGTTAAATAATCAGTCTCACCAGTGAAGGTCAGGTGTGGCAGCAGAGAGGCCAACAGGAGCAGAGAGATGATGATGGTCATGATGAAGATGATCCGTGAGCTCTCACTGGCTAAACATGGTATTAATATACTTCAAAGGTGGGTGGAGTCACTGAGCTGACTGTTACTTACTTCTTTTTTTAATATTGTAGTATGATCAACACGATTAGAAGTATTGTTCTTGTTAATCCTTGTGGTTTCACTGAAGCCACAGATGGTTTGGATGATAAGAATTAAGAATGTAAGCATGCATTTTGAATATTTTACATTTCATAACCATAAATATCATTAACTGATATAATGTTAATAAGTGCTTTGCACCTTCAAAAAAAAAAAAAACGTAACAAAGGTGGTAAAATAGAATGTGACATGAAAAATGTAAAGTTTATCAAAATTGGCTTTCATGAACCACAGTAAACACTTATGTACACAGTTATATACTCTAATCAGCCACAACATTAAGACAACCTGTCTAATATCGTGTAGGTCCCCCTCGTGACGTTTTTTTTACCAGCAGATCCTTTACCTCCTGCAAGTTGTAAGTTTGGGTCTCTATGGACCGGTTTTGTTGGTTCTTCACATCCCATAAATTTTCAATTGGATTGAGATCTGGGGAATTTGGAGGCCAAGGCAACACCTTGAACCCTTTATGTTCCTCAGACCATTCCTGAACAATTTCTTTGCAGTATGGCATGGTCCATTATGCTGCTGAAAGTGAAAATCCCCCACAAACCTTGCCATTTTAGAGATGCTCTGAATCAGTCATCTATTCATCACTATTTGGCCTTTATCAAAGTCACTCAGATCTTTTCACTTGCCCAATTTTCCTGCTTCCAGCTCATGAAAGTCATGAACTGACTTCTGCCTAATATATCCCTCCCCTTGACCAGTGCCACTGTAATGATATAATCAAAGTTATACACTTCGCCTGTCAGCTTTATTGTTGTGGCTGATCAGTGTATATATACTGGAAAATTCTGTAGCCTGGTACAAATGTTGTCTGAGATACGTTACAATTGATCCTCTTTACATTCTCATAAGTTTTTTTAATTTTTATTTATTTGTAGAGTTTGAGCTAAAGCTGAATTTATCATGCAATATTTGTTTAATTTTATTCCTAATCTTGACCAACAGTTTTGAAGTTTTCAGTATTTCTCCTTTCAAATAGATATGAGCCATACTTGCATGAATAAAAATTGAGGATGTAACCAAAATGAACACCAAGTGAACTAATGTGAGATTACTTTTGTGCCCCCCATGTATTATTGTAATATGGTTGACAATGAAGACACTTGAATGATTAATGCTTGCCATGTGATACTTTATTGAAAGTTATACTGAAGAATTGAGGAACTTAACTCACTTAACATTACTAATGCGAGAGAGAAAGAACGCCCGTTTTGGACCTGGTATTAAGATTAGTGGTGGGAGAAATTACTCCTTTCAAAGCTTCGACACAATTTGCAAAATGATTCAGTTTCGAACTAAGCGTTCCAAACACCACACGCTGGTGACACCTGCTGGTCAGAACAGTGTAAATGCAACAAAAACTCAGGCCAAAGATGCATAAAACATCTTTTATAAACCCATCGCAAATGTTTTATTGAAAGTAAAATCTATCAAATGCAATTAACTAATCATCTGATAATATTAAATATCAAGTGTCTGTATAATATGTGTTCTTTTATCAATTTCCAGGGCTTGTTTGTTTTGTTTGTTTCATGTATTGCTCAGCTAAACAGGCCAATAAGAGACTATTTATCACTGCATCACACCACCCCCTACTGTCTCATCTAGTACAACAACCCCCCTAAAGCAGCCAGGTGAAATAAAAAACAAACAAACATATAAACTATACCATATTCACATAGGAAAATCAAAACAAAACACATACATGAACTTTGAACACTGGGAAAAACAGTGGTCTAATACACAATCAGCTCCCACACAATTACATGTTCAATACACCTACATTCATACACATTACAATTAGTTAGCCTAATATATTAAAAATAAATAAATAAATAAATAAAAACACATACCTACATTTATGGTCAGGAGCTGCTACTGGTTAGAATGTTGGGAAAATACAGTACAACTTACCGAAATGTCAGTCTCATGTAACTGATCAATCACATCAACGTATTTACCTCAGGAAAGCCATTTAATGACCATAGCATGTAAGCTAGAAAAATTAACCACTGGCTAAATATACACTATATTACATATTTATATATTTTTACTCATATCATTAAAAAATTATAACGTTATTTGTATATCACCCAGATTATATTAATTTGAGTTGTTAACTTTAACTTTTAATAATAATATAGGTCTACCAGCTAACAGCTCCCTGTATGCATTTACAGCATTAATTGAAAGATTTTTCCCTTGAGAAAAATTAACATATAGCTACTGTATAATCCAAATGAATCGATATTAAACAAGATCGGAATCAAACAGCATTATTATTATTGTTATCAATTATGAAATCGTGAAATATATGTGTCAAACACATATTTCACTTCACGGCGAATTACATCAGTAGCTTTTAAAAGTTATGGAAACATAATAATGTTATAACATTTAGGAGTGAAGGTGTGGTCACATTTATGTTTGTTAGGCGATTTTTCGTGGGCGGAATCTGCGGAATCCAGAGAGCGAAAGATTTCCCAAAGGTGATTTCAACAGTTGGACCGTACCTCAACAGGCGCGTAATTTGAATTCAGTAGGCCTACAACAAATTAGTTATGGTGAAATCAATCTTATATTTGATCAACCTGTCTTCGTTTTTTATTACTTTTATGTGTAAGGCAAAATGCTTTAAATTATGTTCGTATCAAAAACATTTCAGTGACAATTAATGCTGTGTACAAGATTGCACTTACAGTAGTAATGCGGTAAAATGTCGTTAGGGGGCGTGCAATATCAAATAAATATAGGTCTCGTATTGAATAAAACGTTGTCAACCTTTTTGATTTTCAGTTTGATTTTTGATCAAATTGATTTTTTTACCAACAAAAAGCATACAAATACTAAACTACAAAAAATAAAGTTTGTGGCATCCTAATGGCCGCAGATTCCAATATGTGTGCCAATTTTCAAGAGATTTCAAAACACTGCTTCAGGAAGCATCGGAGCACAGTGAATCAGTGTATCGAATCTGCTGTTCGGAGCGCCAAAGTCACGTGATTTCAGCCATTGGCAGTTTGACACGTGATCTGAATCATGTTTCAATACACTGATTCATTATGCTCCGAATCTTCCTGAAGCAGTGCTTTGAAATCGGCCATCACTAAATAAGTCGTTATTTTGTTTTTGTTTGGCACACCAAAAATATTCTTGTCACTTTATAATATTAATATTGAACCACTGTACTCACATGAATTGATTTAAATATGTTTTTAATACATTAATGGATCTTGAGAGAGGAAATGTCATTGCTGGCTATGAAAGCCTCACGGAGCCATCGGATTTCAACTAAAATATCTTAATTTGTGTTCTGAAGATTAACGAAGGTCTTACGGGTGTGGAACGGCATGAGGGTGAGAAATAAATGATATTATTTTCATTTTTGGGTGAACTATCCCTTTAAGCTGCAAGCAGGGTTGAAAGGGCCCTCTCACCCAGGACCACCACCACCCCCTGGCCTTAGGAAAACAGTGAACAATGGGCGAGACATACATTTAAGCGGGTAAATATATGAGAAATATGGCATAATAAGTCATTTTGATGTGCCACGTTTCCTACTGCCAGCAGGTGGTGCTTTGACTAACTGAATATTCGCATGTAGATGTGTTCAGGCCAGAACTCTTATCACACATGTGAAGTTTGGGGCAGATTATACATTGTGCCTGAGTTACAACAACTTCCTCTTTCATGGCAAAATTGTTTTGCAATTTATCAAGGCCATAAGATTAGACTGACCAAATATGATGTTGTTCTGGTTAAATCTCAGAGTTAATCACAGTGTAAAACATGACATTTCCTGTTGCCCGCAGGTGGCGCTTTGACTGTAACTGAATGTTGTCATGTAGACGTCTTCAGGCCAGGACTAATAAAACATGTGAAGTTTGGGGCAGATCGGACATTGTATGCCCAAGTTACAACAGTTTCCTGTTTCATGTTGAAACATCAAATTTTATCAGGCCGCCACGGTTGCGCCTTTCAGCAAAAACTCAAGATCTTCGCAATTTAACTTTGCAAAGGTCTTTAGATTAGACTGACCAAATATGATGTTGATCTGATTGGAGCTCTAGAAGGAGTTTGTTAAAATACAGCATCTGGAAATGGCAAAAAATGCAAAAGTTTAGAATATCTCATTTTCTGTTGGGTTTTCAGATTTTGGGATAGAAAAACATGTACACACACACACAAACACACACACACACGTTCGTTTTTGTGAATTGTGGGGACATTCCATAGCCGTAATGGTTTTTATACTGTACAAAGTGTATTTTCTATACCCCTACACTACTGTATATTCTGTCTCCTAACCCTAAACCTACCCGTCACAAGTCAAGTCACCTTTATTATAGCTTTTTACAATGCAGATTGTTTCAAAGCAGCTTTACAGTGATAACAGGAAAATAATGGGCTGTTTTTGGGCTGTACATCAGCTCTAGAAGATGTGCTCTAGAATGGTGGCATTGTCCAGCTTAAGAAAGTTCAGTGTTGATTTATTTCCACTTTTCAATCATTAGTTATTCATTAATTCATTTATCTATAACAGCTCTGGAGAAAACAGTGATGTCATCGTCCAGCTCAGTTCAGTTTGCATAAAATGGTTTCAATAGACCTTTATCACACTTCCTATATCTGGTAAGTGAAGCAGTGTATTGTTACTTCCGGTCCCATCGCAACGCAATCAAAACTAATGGCTGAATCCTCTTGTCAGTGTTACTGCAGCGTGTCCGGCTGCTAATTCTAAATGACGAAACCCTTAGCTCAGTTTTCATGATTCCCCGACACAAAATGAATTGAGGAAAGCATGGGTGAGACTGATACGGCAGGATGAAGGTTCTTCTAAAATGATACGCAGGAGTATGTTCATGTGTAGTATGCATTAGTCACTAGTTTAGAGGACTGACACCGTATGGTGAAATAATCACATATGTTAACGAGCCACTGCTTTCTCAGATTGGCTTATGTTGGATTAAAACTACAAGTTCTGCTGAGTCTGGAAAATTCTGTACACCATAATCATCAGTGCAGTGGCAAGGAACCCAAACTCCATCAGGTGACAGAATGGGGGGAAAAAACTTTGGGAGAATCCAGGCTCAGTCATAGGGCCAGTTCTTATCAACAAAAAAAAAACAGTGCATGATTATGATTGGAGTCAGAACATTCAAAATATTTAATCCAGTCCCATCTGGTTGAAGATCGGATTCATCACGCTGGTATGGAGACAGGTTTGTTGAGGATCTGTGCCACTGTCTGTTATATCAATGAGGCCTTCACAGGGATAGTCTAGTTGACACAATCTCTGCCGACACTTCAGGGATGTGTTGGGGTCATATTTAGGGTGCTGGTCCTCCGTCTGATCTAGATACGGCCCGGATCCGGCTGACTACAGTAAACCTCGGGATAAACAGAGAGACTAATATTAGTGTAGATGACATTCTTCTTATGATGTAACAAGTACAGTACAGCGGTGTTATAGGAAATGTTCCTGGTTCTGGCTGACCTAGTTTATGCAGCCTAACAATCATTTAACTGATTTATATAATAGAAATTAATAATGTGTTATGTGTATACCAGGTTAAAGAGATATGTTTTTAGTCTAGATTTAATCTGACAGAGTGTGTCTGCTTCCCAAACATTGCTAGGAAGACTGTTCCAAAGTTTAGGTGCTAAATAGGAGAAGGATCTACTGCCTACAGTTGATTTTGATATTCTAGGTATTATCTACTGGCCTGAATTCTGAATTCTTCGCAATAGACATAAAGGACTATAATGCAATAAGATCTCACTCAAGTCTGGGGAGCTAAACCATTTAATGCATTGTAAGAATTTAGGAAGGTTTTAAAATGTATACATTGTTTAATAGGGAGCCAATGCAGTGTTGACAGAACCGAGCTAATATAGTCATTTTTCCCGGTTCTAAGAACTCTAGCTGCTGCGTTTTGGACCAGCTGGAGTTTGTTTATTAACAGTGCAGGGCAACCACCCAGTAGAGCATTACAATAATCTAGCCTTGAGGTCATGAACGCATGAACTAACTTTGTTATTGAGAGCATATGTCATAGTTTAGATACATTATTAAGATGGAGAATGCAGTTTAACAGATGCTAGAAATGGCTTTCAAATGAATAATTGGTATCAAAGAGCACACCCAGAAATCCTTCTGCATTTTTACATTTTCAGAAAACATCACTTGATTTATTAGTATGATTTGTAAGCTTCCTTTCCTTGTGGAGACCAAAAAATGTCCCCACAAGGACAAGTATTTCATACATTGCCATCTTTTCTTCCCATAATGTAGGGTATACCACAACTATATTAGTGTGAACATTGCATAGATGCCCATTGATTAATAAATTAATATATGATATTTTAATAGTATAATGATATTTCCTATGGCCTAACCCTACCCTAAATAAATATATACCCATCACAGAAACGTGCAAACACTAGATTTAAATAAAAACATGTTTTGGCTGATTTATAAGCATTTTTAAAAAGTGAGGACCAGTAAAACATCCTCTCTACTCAGTTTTCATTACTATGTCTTTTACATAACGTTTTCTGTGGCTATTGTCAGGTTTCAGAAACTATAGAGCATGTGATTAAGAGTTGCTGACAATATGATGATCAGAGGAAAAAGATGATGGAGAGTTAGGAAAAGTTGGTCTAACAGGGACAGAAGTGAAGGAAAGTGGTGAGAATGAACAAGGCAGAAGGAGTATTTGCAGTTTTTTTTTTTTTTTTTACCAAGGACTGGGAGAATATGATGTAATGGACATAACAGGAAAATAAACCGTTGTGCAATGCTAATGGATGAAAGCTGCTGTTAAACCCTAAAGAAGAAGAAGAAGAACTGTATCTTGTCTAGCTTTGTCCCTGTAACTGCTTTTTGGTGAGTCCATGTCAAGTTAAGTCAATGTTTATTTTTATGTTCATAGTTTTATCATGTCAAGTCTGTGTTTCTTTTTGTATTTGGTTCACACTTTGGTTAAATAAACTGCACTTGGGTTCAGTACACTAACGTTACAAATGTTTTATTGCAGTTTGCCCTGCAAAACTGAGCTTAGTCATTTATCTGAGGTAGCTTGATGTCATTTATCAGACTTTCAGGGTGGATAGAACTTGGCATCCATGCGGTTAGAGCATCATGAGCTCCAACCACAACTGTCAGGTTCTCACCTCTGTCAAGATGAGGAAGAAAACATGCATTTTTGTGGTAAATAAGGACTGTTTAAAACTGAGTTTTGCATTTTAGGCCTGACCTATAACAACATGCATTGACAACCATATTGTATTAACATATTGTATTACTTTGTTATGATGCTTACACTGTAAAGTTACAATTAGCAGTAACACTTTAGATTACAGCCTGAAAAGTACTGCATAATTACAACGTATTTACAGCATAACCTCCGGTAATTATAGTGTACCTATAAAGTAAGTATGTGTAAGTATAAGGGAACAATATGTAAAGTCTTGGGAATAAAGGGGTAAAAACCAGGAAGATAACAATTTACTTATACTGTAAGTATTTCAGAACTAAGGGGTAATTATACTGTTAAGATAGACAACAATCTTACGTTTGGGAGCAATATACTCTTGTTCCATGTAGTTAGTGTAAGTATGACATTGCTGGCTGTAAATTAAAGTGGTGCTTGTTACCCTCCTGTTCCATGTAGTTACAGGGTAAGTACAAGTTCTAAGTTACACTTGGAAACTTTTATTTGAAAAACAACTTATTTCAAAACAGATTTAATGTTACAACACTTCTTATTAATTTCGGTTGCTTTGCTTCCTCCTCCTCTTGTTCCTCTTCTTCTTTTTCTTTCTTTAAATTCTGTATGCATTAAAAGAAATACAGTACACCCAGAAATATCCTCACCATCTTTTACCCTCATGCCATCCGAGATGTGTACGACTTTCCTTCTTCAGATGAACACAAACAAAGGTTTTTAGAAAAATAAATAATCTCTGGGAATGCTTTATAATGCAAGCTCATGTGCTCCTAAAATCTGAAGCATCAAACAGCACATACAGCAATAACTACAGTAATCCATATGATTCCAATGGATGAATCATTGTCTTCTGAAGTGAATCGATAAGGGTTTGTAAGAAAAATACCAAATATTTTAATTTTTTAAACTGTAGACTAATGCTTCCGACCAGCTGTCACCTGCGTGTGCATGAGAGATTGAAAGTTCACGCTTGACGTAACTTGTGTATCGTAAGTGCGCAGAGAAACTCACGCGAAAAGTAAGGCAAATGTTGGATGCCATCCGTTTTCATAGGATTCCTTCTTTAGATTCATCAGTGGAAAGATTGAAATAGAAGAAGAAGAACAAGAGGAGGAGGAAGCCAAGCAAGAGAAATGAATAAGAAGTGTTGTAAACCTGTTTTGAATGAAGTTGTTTTTTCATATAAAGGTTTTGGAGTCAGCGATATCAGATTGTGTGTGTTTTTATTGTACTTACTCTGTAACTCCATGAAACAAGAGTGTAACAAGCACCACCTAAATTACCAGAAAGACCGTACAATTTTGGTTGGACCTTATTGAGATTTTATCAAATATTTTGAGAACTTGAGGTGTATCCTTCTATATATTGTTTTGGTCACAGTTTAATTTTTTTCTTGTCATGTTATTTACTTATTTTTATTCTTGGGCTTTATTGTAAATAGTTATAAATTAAAAATGTTTAATAAGTAAAGAATCAGCACTTTAAGAGCACCACTTTAATTTACAACAGTTTTGGGTATTTCAGTTTTTTTCCCATTCAATGAGATATGAGTCTACAGGCATGACTGGATAGTGAGGGTGTTGTCTAAATTATATATGGTTGTGACAATGAGAACACTTTGACTATAATTGATGCTTGCCATGTGATACTTTTATTGAAAGAACGTTTATGGAAGAATTCAAGAATAACATTTCTTCCTTTTTTAGTTTCCATGAAGTCACTATACATTTCCAGACTACTTTCTTGATCCACTGAATATATTTTGAAATCTTAGTATACACATTAGGACGCTCAAGTGTATTACGGTGATGACGTGAACCGAAGGATGTGATACCAACAGCAGTGTTTCCACAAACCAAAGGACCTCCTGAATCCCCCTGTTAAGAAACACAGATCAACACATAGTGAAACCAGTTCATACATTACCATAAAGTCTGTGAATCATCTTTTTGCGTACTTTGTAGGTTCCACCACGTCCATATACACAAATCATCTTTGAAACTGAGTATAATTCTCCCCATCTATTTCTACATTCGTTGTTATTTATTATGGACACTTTTGCCTCCATCAGAAGATCGCTCCTTGAGCCACCAGTCAGTCTTCCCCAGCCGGCAACACTACAGGCTGCTTTGACATCTTCTCCTTTCTTTGGTAATGGTATCACTCCAACCTTGTTGTTTAGTTTGACTTTTTTCTTTAGCTATAATTAAAAAAAATACAACCATTTTTAATAAACAATCTTTTATATGACTCACATTTGTTGATTATACTGTTGTTTTTGAGGTTATTACAGAAGCTGAAAAGGCCTCTTTATTTTATGCTGTGCACTTGGCCATTTAGACAGAAATTATTTAAATCCCTTCAGTAATTTTAAAAGCAAGAAATTGCAATAGAAATTCAAACATAGTGGTTTGTGCTACTGTTTCCTGACTGGATATTATTTTGAAAAACTAAATATATTACAGGTTGTTACCTTCAAAAGCATGATGTCAGCATCATGATGATGAGGTTTATTTGTAGGCCTATAGTCTGGATGAGGGATGTAGGACTTCACTGAGATGTGATCTGAACTCTTGCTGTCCCTTAAGTCATGAGCACCAACAACAACCATCAGATTATCATATCTGTTGAAAGAGCGTATTGGAAATGATCATTTATGTCATAACTGATATATAGGGTGCACTTCAGTTATTATAAGTCAAAAGTAATTTTAACTCAACATTGCAGTTCACTCTAAACAACCTCTTACCCCTTCCAGCAATGTGCGGCAGTCAGGACAAACTGATCAGAAATGAGGAATCCACCACAGAAATGTTTCCCACTCTTCTGAAGTGAAACCATGTAAGGTCTGGAGAGGGGTCTGACTTCTTTTCCATTCATTATACGCATATTCACATGAGCTGAGAGAGAGACAGTGCTGTTAGCAGGGCTGGGTAGGTTACTTTTAAAATGTATTTCACTAGAGATTACAAAATGCATGCTTTAAAAAGTAATTTGTAACGTATTTTGTTAGATTACCCAAGTTTTGCAACTTAACCTAAATACTTTAGAATACATACTAATAAGTATGTAACAAAAAAACAAAGTAATTGTTTTTACTTTGTAAGAGTAAGAGATTTTATCTCCCAAATCTGACTTTTTTTCTCAGAATTGCGTGATATAAAGTTGCAATTGCAAGTTATATAGTCAGTGAGCAATAATCTCACAATTTTCCAGAAAAAAAGTTAGAATTATGAGATAAAAAGGTCGCAATTAACTTTTTTTTTTACAGTTACAAGGGACTCACAAACAACTATTGCAAAACATGAAAATAGTTGACAAACAGCTAAGATTCAAGGGTATGTACTTTTTTTGAATGGGGCAATTTTTTATAAATTCAGTCATTTCGTCTTATGTAAACATCTGATGAAATAGCTTATTCAGTACTAAATAAAAAAAAAACATGCAAAAAATAAAATAAATAAATAAAAATATCATGCATCTTATTTTGTTTAAACTATTAAATATTGCATATTCTGTAAGGGGTATGAAACTTATGAGCAGAACTGTAGCATAGGATGCTTTTGCAGTGTCAGAGCCAGAGAATCACCAATTCCTGTTAACATTAATTGCCCGTCACAGTTTACATTAATGTTTAAATTAAATGAATGATATTAAAATTCAAATTAATCACTTTGCTAATCTAAAATACTTTTCAGATCTAACTGTAATTTGATTACCACCCATTTAAAATGTAACTGTAATGAAATACAGTTGTATTTCATAGTAATTTTTTATTTTAAATATGTAACTAAGTTACATGTATTTCGTTACTCCCCAACCCTGGCTGTTAGTCAACTTATTCAGCACATACCAATTAAACACTTGTAAAAGTCATCGTAATATGCTGTTAAATAATCAGTCTCACCAGTGAAGGTCAGGTGTGGCAGCAGAGAGGCCAACAGGAGCAGAGAGATGATGATGGTCATGATGAAGACGATCAGTGAGCTCTCACTGGCTAAACATGGTGTAATACTTTAAAGCTGGGTGGAGTTACTGAGCAGACTGTTAGTTATTATTTCTTAAAATTGTAGATCAACACGATAAGAAAGCATTGTTCTTGTTAAAATTTTGTCTTTTCATTGAAGCCACAGATGGTTTGGATGATAAGAATTAAGAATGTAAACATGCATTCTGAATGTTTTACAGTTCATAACCGTATATATCATTAACAGATATAATGTTAGTATACAAACTTATTTTGAACTACAAAATGTACTTTGCACCTTTTAAAAAAAACATAAAAGTGGTAAAATAGAAGGCAAAATGAAAATGTGAAGTTCATCAAAATTGGCTTTCATGAACCACAGCAAACACTTATGTACACAGTTATATACTCTAATCAGCCACAACATTAAGACAACCTGTCTAATATCGTGTAGGTCCCCCTCGTGACTTTACCAGCAGATCCTTTAACTCCAACAACACCTTGAACTCCATGTTCCTCAAACCATTCCTGAACAATTTTTTGCAGTATGGCATGGTGCAAAAAAGAGGCCACTGCAATCAGGGAACACTATTGCCATGAAGGGGTGTATGTGGTCTGTAACAATCTAATATTGCCCAGAACATAACACTGCCTCTGCCAGCCTTCTTCCCATAGTAAATCTGGCTGCCATTTCTTCCACACAGGGCCATCCACCTGATCAAAAAGAAAACATGAATCATTAGACAAGGTAACCTTCTTCCATTGCACCAGTCTGATGCTGACATGCCCGTCGTAGGCACTTTTGAACCCATCGCAAATATTTTATTGCAAGTGAAATCTATCAAATGCAATTAACTAATATCTGATATTATTAAATATCAAGTGTCTGTAATATGTGTTCTTCTATGAATTTCTAGGGCTTGTTTGTTTTGTTTGTTTCATGTATTGCTCAGCTAAACAGGCCAATAAGAGACATCACACCACCATCTACTGTCTCATCTAGTACAACAACCCCCCTAAAGCAGCCAGATGAAATAAAAAACAAAACATATAAACTATACCATATTCACATAGGAAAATCAAAACAAAACACATACATGAACTTTGAACACTGGAAAAAACAGTGGTCTAATACACGATCAGCTCCCACACAATTACATGTTCAATACACCTACATTCATACACCATTGAAATATACAAATCACAATTATACCATACATTACAATTAGTTAACCTAATACAATAAAAATAAATAAATAAATGAAAACACCTACCTAAACTTGAAATGTCAGTCTCATGTAATTCATTAATCATGTTAACATTACATTTACCTCAGGAAAGCCATTTAATGACCTTAGCATGTTAGCTAGAAAAATTAACCATTGGCTAAATATGCACTATATTACACATTTATCATATTTTTACTCATATTATTAAAAATATTACAAAGTTATTAGTGTAAAAAAATACATTATATTCATTTGAGTTGTTCATTTTAACCTTTAATAATAGGTCTACCAGCTAACAGGGCTCCCTGTATGTTTGCAGCATTAGTTGAGAGATTTTTCCCTTGAGAAAAATTAACATAGTTACTGTTCCTGATGATAATCTGAATTAATCAATATTAAACAAGATTGGAATCAAACAGCATTATCATTAAGCTTATGAATTGAAATCGTGAAACACTTAATAAAAACAGTAGCCTACCAGTCATTGTTTGTAGGCCCACTGAGGTAAGACACTTCACGGCGAATTACATCAGTAGCGTTTAAAAGTTATGGAAACTTAGTAATGTTACAACATTTAGGAGTGAAAGGTGTGGCCACATTTATGTTTGTTAGGTGATTTTTTTGTGGGTGGAATTGACAGAATCCAGAGGGCGAAAGATTTCCCAAAGGTGATTTTGCAACGGTTGGACCGTACCTCAACAGGCGCATAATTTGAATTCAGTACAACAAATTAGTTATGGTGAAATACATCTTATATTTGATCAACCTCTCTTCGCTTTCTATTACTTTTATGTGTAAGGCAAAATGCTTTAAATTATGTTCGTATCAAAAACATTCCGGTGACAATTAATGCTATGTACAAGATTGCACGTAGTAATGCAGTAAAATGTTGTTAGGGGGCGTGCAATATCAAATAAATTTTTGATCAATTTGATTTTTTTTTTTTACCAACAAAAAGCATACAAATATTAAACTACATAAAATAAAATACTATAAACTCAACAGATTTCGATGTGTTAGAGTTTGCGGCATCCTAATGGCCGCAGATTCCAATATGTGTGCCAATTTTCAAGAGTTTTTTAACATGTTAAGGCCCCCAAAATGCCCTGGATGGTTGAAAAAAATAATAGTCCTTAGAAAAACAATAGGGCCTTCGCCATTTCAGGGCTTTGGCACTAATTAAAGCTGCAAGAAGCATTGAAAACATTGCTAGGAAGAAAGTTTAGGTGCTAAATAGGAGAAGGATCTACTGCCTGCAGTTGATTTTAGTATTCTAGGTATTATCAACTGGCCTGAATTCTGAGATCACAATAGACATGAAGGACTATAATGCAATAAGATCTCACTCAAGTACTGGGGAGCTTAACCATTTAGTGCATTGTAAGGAAGATTTTAAAATGTATACAATGTTTAATAGGGAGCCAATACAGTGTTGACAGAATCAAGCTAATATGGTCATTTTTCCTGGTTCTAGTAAGAACTCTAGCTGCTGCATTTTGGACCAGCTGGAGTTTGTTTATTAACAGTGCAGGGCAACCACCCAGTAGAGCATTAAAATAATATCGTCTTGAGGTCATGAATGCATGAACTAACTTTGTTATTGAGAGCATATGTCATAGTTTAGATACATTATAAAGATGGAAGAATGCAGTTTTACAGATGCTATAAATGCATTTTAAAACTGAGTTTTGCATTTTAGGCCTGATCTACAACAATATGCATTGACAACCATATTGTATTAAAGCAGAACTAAGTAACTTTTTACCTTCATAAATAGTTTTATAAGTCCTTACAATGGTTAATTGACTTGTAGTGGTGTGTTTGAGGTGTGCACTAACCCCCTCTGGCACATCTACGCCAGAATACAGCACTTGCAAGTTGAGCTGCGCCGATCACAACATCGACACAATCTCGCCTCATGTTCACGTTCACGCGAGAGTGACAAAATGCTTTACGGTAATTCAAAAACAATGAATATATTATGACTTTATAAGACAATTTCGAAAATTACCCACCTCCATCGAGATTTCTTGTACTGTATTTGCAAAACTACTGCGCTGGTGAGCCTTGTAGTCGTAGTCCAGAGCTGCGCTTGGAGTATTTACGACAGTGTGATTCACTGAAGGAACCTGTAGAGGGAGCTTCGCAAATCTTACTGAGTTCCGCTTTAACATACTTTGTTATGATGCTTACACTGTAAAGTTATAAACAATTAGCAGTAACGCTTTAGATTACAGCCCGGAAAGTACTGCATAATTACAATGTATTTACAGCGTAACTTCCGGTAATTATAGTGTAACTATAAAGTAAGTATGTGTAAGTATAAGGGAACAATATGTAAAGTCTTGGGAATAAAGGGGTAAAAACAAGGAAAATAACAAATTACTTATACTGTAAGTATTTTAGAACTAAGGGATACTTATACTGTTATGATAGACAACAATCTTACGTTTGGGAGCAACTTAGCGAGAATATACACTAGGCACCTTTTTGTAATAATAGTGTACAAATATATAAAAGCTTTTTTAAATTATGGGGTAGGCTACATATCAGTGCATTTACACAGTATTTTGTTTTTATTGCAAAGGGGCACTGATTAAGGCAATTAAAACTACAACTATAGCAATTTCTGGGGAAATATACTCTTGTTCCATATAATTACAGTGTAAGTATGACATTGCTGGCTGTACATTAAGGTGGTGCTTGTTACCCTCTTGTTCCATGTAGTTACAGGGTAAGTACAAGTTCTAAGTTACACTTGGAAACCTTTATTTGAAAAACAACTTATTTCAAAACAGATATAATGTTACAACACTTCTTATTCAATTCTGTTGCTTTGCTTCCTCCTCCTCTTGTTCCTCTTCTTCTTTTTCTTTCTTTGAATTCTGTAAACATTAAAAGTACAGTACACCCAGAAATATCCTCACCATTTACTCATTTTTTTACCCTTATGCCATCTGAGATGTGTACGACTTTCCTTCTTCAGATGAACACAAACAAAGGTTTTTAGAAATATAGGATTGTTCCTAAAATCTGAAGCATCAAACAGCACATACAGCAATAACTACAGTAATCCATATGACTCCAATGGATGAATCAATGTCTTCTGAAGTGAATTGATAAGGGTTTGTAAGAAAAATACCATATATTTTATCTATATTGTTTTGGTCACAGTTTTATTTTATTTTTCTTGTCATGTTATTTACTTATTTTATTTACTTATTTTTATAATTGGGCTTTATTGTAAATAGTTATAAAATTAATAATGTTAATAAATAAAGAATCACAAAAAAGCATCACTTTAATTTCCAACAGTTTTGGGTATTTCAGTTTTCCCCATTCAATGAGATATGAGTCTACAGTCATGACTGGATAGTGAGGGTGTTACCTAAATTATATATGGTTGTGACAATGAGAACACTTTGACTATAATTGATGCTTGCCATGTGATACTTTTATTAAAAGAATCTTTATGGAAGAATTCAAGAATAACATTTCTTCCTCTCCATGAAGTCACTATACATTTCCAGAAACTTTGTTGATCCACTGAATATATGCTGAAATCTTAGTATACACATTAGGATGCTTAGGTGAATTACAGTGACCAAGTTCACTGAAAATTGTGACACCAACAGCAGTGTTTCCACAAACCAAAGGACCTCCTGAATCCCCCTGTTAAGAATCACAGATCAACACATCAGTTGTGAAACCAGTTCATACATTACCATAAAGTCTGTGAATCATCTTTTGAACATACTTGGCAGGATCCACCATGTCCATACACACAGATCATCTGTGAGACTGAGTACGATGGTCCCCATCTATTTCTACATTCGTTGTTATTTATTATGGAAACTTTTGCCTCCATCAGAACATTGCTCATTGAGCCATCAGTCAGTCTTCCCCAGCCGGCAATACTACAGGCAGCCTCTGGTTTGCCGTCTTCTTTTTCATTTGGTAATGGTATCACTCCAACCTTGTTGTTTAGATTCACTTTTTTCTCTAGCTGTAATTAAAAAATACAACCATTTTAATAAACAATGTTTTAGAAGACTGAAGTTTGTTAGGTTATACTGTTTTTTTGAAAAAGCCGCTTTATTTTATGCTGTGCACTTGGCCATTTACACAGAAATTATTTAAATCCCTTCAGTAATTTTAAAAACAAGAAATTGCAATAGAAATTCAAACATGTACATTTGTGCTACTGTGCTACTAATAATATCCATAGACTGGATATTATTTTGAAAAACTAAATATGTTACAGCTTGTTACCTTCAAAAGCATGATGTCATCATAAGGTTGATAAGGAATTTTTTCTTCATAGTTTGGATGAGGGATGTAGGACTTCACTGAGATGTGATCTGAACTCTTGCCGTTCCTTAAGTCATGAGCACCAACAACAACCATCAAACTACGTCTGTTGAAAGAGCGTATTGGAAATGGTCATTTATGTCATAACTGATATACAGGTTGCACTTCAGTCATTATCAGTCAAAAGTAATTTTATTTTATAAACATTGCAGTTCACTCTAAACAAGCTCTTACCTTTTCCAGCAATGTGCGGCAGTCAGGACAAACTGATCAGAAATGAGGAATCCACCACAGATATGTTTCCCATTCTTCTGAAGAGAAACCATGTAAGGTCTGGAGTGGCGTTTGACTTCTTTTCCATTCACTATTCCCACATTCACATGAGCTGAGAGAGAGATAGGGCAGTTAACAGGGCTGGGTAGGTTACTTTTAAAATGTATTTCACTACAGATTTCAAAATACATTGAAGGGGTGGATTCTGGAATCCACTGCCGCTTCAATATATATCTTTTAAATTATTAATCAACATTTATATTTCTGTTAAAATATTTGAATGACTTCTTCAATGTATGTTAAAGCATCTATTTTCCTCTGTACCTCTCACTGAGAGAAAAGAACATGTTATCAGTATGTTTTGCGAAAGTTTCCTGCTCAGAGCAGAGCTCAGATCAACTTCAGCCTTGAAGAAGCTGTGAATCGTGTATGTGCGCTAAGTGTTCTGTGCAGGTCCCTTTGTACTGGACAACTGGCATTCTGCTTGAGACCAGCAGACACCATGTCATGACCCCAGAAGGACATCCGGTACCTAAATCCAGGGTCCCCTCGTCATCACCATGACAAAGGGAGATATGCTTCTTACTATCTGTCCACGTGTGGAAAATTTCTAATCTTGTCTATTTTTCTTAGCCAATCAGAATCATTCAACCTGAAGTAATGACGTAGTTAGTTGACTCTGTTAGAGTATAATTATTGTGGAAATGTGAATGTACGCAGAGCGGCCTACGAACTCCTTGTGGGACTTGAAGCTGGCTTCTGCTGATGAAACTGCAAACTATTCTTCATTAAATTTTTCTTCAATATATTAATTTTTTTAAACTTTGACTCCGGGTCTTTATTCAACATATCTGGTCTCAAGGGTCCTAAACTGTTTATCCCCAACAGTTTATGGTGGAGGATTATGCAGGCAATCATTCTTCGGTGACATCCCTGGCTAAACAACAAACAAGGTAGGAAGCTGTTTTATTATTTGGTTAGGGCTGTCTGAGTGGAAGAGATTGGGGCAGGAGAGCGGCAGAGCTTCACTCAGACGTGAGTGAGGAGTAACGTAGAACCGGATTTGGAGGCCGGGGAGGTACACTAATTATACTAGCTTTATGATATTGATGATCATTGAATTTGATAGTATAAGAAGTCGCTGAAGCCACGTGACGGCAGGCAGCGCATCGAACGCACTCCAATACAGGGACACATACAGTGATTAATACACGGCGTGGTGTACAGAGGTACCCCTACAGGGAGTGTAAGGCACTGGATTGAGAAGGTCCAGTGGCACCGTGAACCTAACTCTGTCTCTTCCACATCAGATAGGGGTACCCCGAACTTAGTGATTCAGACAGTTAGGGATTAAGCTATTAGTTAATTACAAAATAAAAAGAAATATTAAATAGATATAGGGTTTCTTGTTTGCCTGGGATGCATCTAGAACGATTCAGAGAAAAGTAAAAACTTTATGACCCTAATTGGATTGGACCAGTATGTAACTGTGATTTTGGAGTATACCTTGCAGTTTCATCAAGCAGAAGCCAAAGCTGTGTTGTTTAAAGATCGCCGCCTCCATCTCTTTCAGGTGAGTATTAACTTTGACTAAAATATGGCTGACAAATTGAGTAACTTGATCCGTAAACTTGATCAGTCCTGATACAGATAATGAGGTTGAAGAGAGCAAAATGCTATAAGCAGCTCTGCTCTGAAGCTCTCACTTCAAAGACAGTGTCACGTAAAGAATGACGGATGCAATTGCAAGTTAATCTCTTTATTAAGAGCTTCACACACAGATGGTCAGTCACAGGTAAGACACAACGAACACAGCAGGAGAGTGGTGACGCAGGGACCTCGATGGGCGATGAGAGTCCTGATGAATGGTGACTGGTGAAGTGTGTCCGTGAAACTGTGCCGAGTGAATCCTTGGGTGAAATCCAGAGAATGATCCAACGAGGAAACAGGAAACAATGACGAGAAATCCAATCCAAGGAACATACAAACACGAGCAAACACAGGA
>NC_063045.1:57942518-57963841 GCF_018812025.1 Megalobrama amblycephala
GCTATTTTTCTACACAGCGTATATACATTTGAACCTCTTGTACATTCCCTTGAACGTATCCGCCCGTATGAAGGCTAAGGTATGCTGCATTGATGGAATTCGACTTATGAAGATGAGAAATATTTCAATGTGTTATTATTAATACCGTTTTATGTGTTTCGTAAGTTTTTCATTGTCCTGTGTGGATTAATCTATTGACGAATTACCAGCAAGAAAATTTGGAACGGTTTAGCGAAACTTTGCCGTGTATTTAAAGCTGCTGTGTGAAATTTATACACCACTAGAGGCACAAAATCGCAAAAATAATGACTGTTTACAAACAGGTTTCAAAAACACACCCCTTCTTTCAGTGTATCTCTGCTCCAAACTCGCACCATTGGTTGAGTCAGAAGTTGACATTTCGGACCACTCAAACAAACAAAGCGATGTTTTGAAAGAGCCTTCGGAATGGTATACTAGCACACTGCATACTGCAAACAAGAGTTGTCAAAAGTACCGAGTCGGTACTGAAATTTTAAAAATGTAATGCTTTGAGTGCTGTTGAGCAGATTCGTAAACACCTCTGATTGGCCATTGTGTTCACGCACACATCAGATATGTCTGTTGTTGGCTACAATGATCAACACTACAAAAACATGTCGTAAATAGACATCAACGACGCTCTTCACGGAGAACTCACACAGATAAACACGGGAGCACACGCTTTCAAATTCAAACACTTTGCATGCTTTCAAATGCTCCCGTACGTTGATCATTGTAGCCAATAACAGACATATATGTTGAGCGTGTGAACACAATGGCCAATCAGAGGTTTACGAATCCACTCAACAGCACTCAAAGCATCATGTTTTTAAAATTTCAGTTTCAAGTTGAGTACTTTTGACAACACTACTAAAAACTGCTCAGTACTATACTCTGAATACTGCCCACTATTTTATGTATGAGAAACTGTACACATTATGCAACAATAAATAATAAGGCAAGAAAATTTAATGCATTATGGGATATATACTGCACATTTACACCTGGGAATTCTAAGCATACAGAAATGATACATACTATGCACAGCATAAATACTATACAGAAACATTACTAGTAGTATGCTATTCCGAACATAGCCAACGTTTGGTAACTCACACTACGAATGGTTTACTAGCAGTTTATCTGCACATTAAACCAGGATAGACGATTTTAATGAATAAAAAATACACACTTCAGCTTAAAGAACTCATAACGGACTGTTATCACAGACACAAAACCGTATGACCAGTGCACCAAACTAAGCTGAAGCTAACCACTATTAACTTATTGCACTTCTCACTTTAAATGTATACAGCACATGAGTTTAACTGCCATTCTTTGAAACTAAGTTATTCTTTTTACTGTTAAATATCAGGCATATAGTCATGATATTGTCATATGAATGGCTTTTTATGTGTATTTTTGATGTTATGTCCTGTAGATTTCTGGTCCTATTCACACCAAGTCGGCAAGATTTTAAGATTAACCTTTTAGTTTTGTATATACGGACACAAGATTGATTTATTAAATTGATCAAATGCCGTTTATTCAGGTATCCAAACTTTTCAGACAAAACAGTTTTGGTGCAAAAAAAATGGTTTGCAAATATTTTATACTTTCATGTATTTTAGTCACTTTAAACTTGGTGTGAACAGACCCTTTACAAGCACAACTTTTAAGCACAAAAACATATTGTATCTCTTGTTATTGATGTAATATTAACAACAAAGTTTATTTAGCAACCTAATAAACTGCAAGTGTTAGAATCGGTAACCTGCAATGAACTGGTGCACAAGATTATATTAAATATGTATAATAATCATAATTATTCCCCATTTGTTTAAATGAATTTGATCAGAAAATGTTGCTTTAAGTGCAAATATATGGTCTCTTTCTACTGAAATATTGTGACAGTCTTTAACTATTGTACTGTTTAATGTACTGTATATTCACCTGAACTCAATACAAACATTGAACAAAATTCTTGTGATTTATCATTTACATTGAGCATTCGGGCTGCACATCAATTCTGTGGAAAGCATTCAAAAATTAACATCAAATAACAACTATTCTAGCCACCGTTCTAGGGTGTTTCTGTGTGGTTGCCAAGGTGTTCGCCATGTTGCTAGGGTGTTTGGAGTATCTACCCTCATGTCTCTCAATTTCACGCAAGGGTGATCACCAAATTCCCATCAAAACGTCCTGCAACTCCCAAATAGAACAGAAGAGGTCCAGTCAATAATTCATGTCTCTTAAAAACGCATAGCCCAATAAGACCAATCTGAACCCCACAAAAATAACAACTTTGATTAGAATTTGATGCTTTTTTTATGCAATAAAATCAACACTTTAAAAGTGTATTTTGGATGTTTTCTTTCCACTAGTTTGAATTATTTAAAAAAAAAAAAAAAAAAGCCAAATAGCCCAAAACCTCAAAATTGACTGATGCCTGTAGTGCCTTGCGTTAAAAAGATATAAGAAAAAAGAATAAAAATCATGGTTTTGTAAATCATGAAGTCAAAATTATGACAAACTGAGTTATATTAATGAGATTTAAAATTGAAATTTTGACAGTCATAAAGATGAAAAGTATGTCAATTTTGATTTCTCATAACTATGATTTAATTATGGCATACTAAGTCATATAATTATGACTTAGCATGCTATAACTTTTACTTTTTTGTCTCAAAACTGATTTTTCAAAATTTTGACTGTCATAATTATGACTGTGTTGTGGCAAAAAAATCAACTCCGACTCTACTGCATAAGAGACAAACACGTCCAATTGTCTTTAAAGCTTTTATTTCTTGCAAGAAGGGTCAGACAGGTCATACAGAAACACAAGTAGCTGCAGAGTGTAAGACCAAGAACGAAAGCTTCCCCTCACTTTTATATCTCTAACCTCCAAGGCCGAAGTCTCTATCCTTTTACCATATTTGGAACATCTCTTAGTGGCTGTAACTTTCCACACATTGTTAGCACAGACATGTTTTTAACATACATCTTGCATGTCCCCATACCATATCTTGCTCTTTCTATTTCTAACATCTATGTTAACACTATGTTAAACATTACCACTTAAGCCAACATCATACCATGTTCCATAAGCATCATATTTCACAAGAATACAGGTTAAAATCATATGAAAAATTAACATTTCCACAACAGTCATTTTCACTTGTCATAATTTCGACTTTTCATGTCTTAATTTTGACATCACAATAATCCTTTCATATAATTCAGTGTAAACAATTGTGCCATTTTCCATGAAAGCCAAAAGTTGTATCAAATAAACTATAAACTTTGTATTGTATTATATAAAAAAGGGAAAAAAGTTCCAAAAGCGCACAGAAAGACAGACTGGACGCCAGATCATCTGCCCTGCTGAATATTTTCCTAGTTAAAAATTGGACATGAATTGGACCTCTCAAGCCCCACTGGGAAGCTCGGGGATCATTTTGATACCCAAAGTCATAAGTTGTGCGGGCCATAGACTTTAACATGGCGGAGGGGAGAACGATTGCTGCTGTGCGAATTTAATTAGTAATTTGAACCATATTGTATTTTTTATACACAGCGAAAAAGCCTGTATTTGAGGCTTTATGATGCAGTGTGTATGCCATTAAACAAGAGAGAGGCAACTGACAACTAATTAATGCATGTGAGGAAGTACCAAGACTGACCTCTGGTGGTGAGTTTAAGTAACTGCAGCAGTTGATTGTTAGTGTTTATTGCACATTCAGTCGTTTCACATTGATTCACGTCTCGACAATGTGCAACAATGAACTACTCATTATTTATTTTATTTTTCACCAGTCTGAAAAATTCTTTACCAGTTTTGAAGATTTTTCCTCATTCAAGTAGATATGAGCCATACTTGCATACTGTAAATTTAGGCAGTTGTTCAGATGCCACCATGTGAGCTGATGTAAAATGTCTTTGGACATGTGCCTCCATGTTATAATATTATAATTAGAAATGGTTGTGACAATGAGGACACATTGACTGGTTGATGCAGTACTTTTTTGAAAGATTAATGGAATAATTCAAGAAAAACAATTCTTCCCTTTTTATTTTTCATGAAGTTACTTAACATTTCTAATTATTTGGTGGATCCATGGAAGATATGCTGAAATTTTAGGGTACACGTTAAATAGTTCAATGTCACAAAATGATGTGACACCAACTGTAGTGTCTCCAGAAAACCAAAGGACCTCTTGACCTGAATCACAGGCCTGATCTTCCTGATGTTGTGTAGTCAACCCTCTATGAACACACTGAAGCTTGAGTTTCCATTGGCTAGTAAATTTTTTATTTTACTCACCAGATTTTTTACATGGAATGCAAGAACAATGCAAATGAAAAAAAATATATATATAAAAATAATATAAAATGTAAATTTCAAATGCTATTAAAGTCAAGTAAACAGTCTGTAATAAAATAAGGTCAAATAATCAAACTACAAGCAGAAAATTAAAAAATAAAATAAAAATGCCAATTAAATAAACTGTACATTTCAGGTATATGTCACAGACACGTCAGGTTCCACCTCCCTCCAATACCTATGCACGCAATCTCCGGAGTACTAATCGCCGCCACCTGCACGTCATCATCTCAGCAATCACCTCCACCTTAAATACCCCACACTCACACACAGTCACTGTCCGGTCTCGTTCGTACCACATCTCCATGTGTACTTACCTCAAGGACTCCAATCTGCTACTTACCTGTCTCCAACGTCTCCAACGTCTCCAACGTCTCCAACGTCTCCAACGTCTCCAACGTCCCAACGTCTCCAACGTCTCCAACGTCTCCAACGCTCCAACGTCTCCAACTCTCCAACGTCTCCAACGTCTCCAACGTCTCCAACGTCTCCAGTCTCCAGTTCCCGTGTGCTTCTCCAACTGTGTGTGAGCTCCAGTCTCCAGTCTCCAGCGTATTCATCCATACTCTTCCTACAATCAACAAAAGGACAGTATCTATTCTTCTATCTACATTCCAAGCTTCAGTAATTGCCATATACTCACCGTTATCTCTGCTGATATCAATAAAACATTGTACTTGCTTTTACATCTGCCTCCGAGCCGTCTCTGTTGTAACAGTATATCTTAGATATAGACTAGGTACAGAAGTTGAATATAGTAATCAAATGTAAAATAGCACTGCATAGTCTTCACTGTATAAATTATTAAACATTATTAATCCTTATTAAAGTTACAAAAGTTGTTCAGTGAAGAGCACTGGGTGATTGTTTTGCAGCAAATCTGTTGTTTGATTAATGTTATTGACACAGCAGCAGGAATATTAGGCTGCTGTCACTTTAAGACTAATGCACGGATCCAATATACTGTTACACATGCATTTACATCCTCAAATGTTTACATTCACCTAAGACATAACCGAATATGCTTACTAGGATACTCGCCAAGAATTTGTCCACTCAAGCACAAGATGCGAAAGAGTGCTTAATTCAGTACTCACATGCTGTCAGACGCGGCTTTCTGGGCGTGCGCTTCGGATGTGGGCGCGCACAAAACTTCTCTTGCGCTTGAATGTTTAAATTGGCAAGGCTTAAAAACATATGCAAATGATAAACTTTCCCGAAACCACTGTTAGTCAACTATAGTCGTAAGTACCATTGAACTCTATTGGTAACGACGGAACTTGCGACCATAATTCGCTTTGGGAAACGCACCACAGCCTGACATAGCAACAGTTCAGCCAATGGCGGAAGTTTGGCTGTTTGACCAATGGCAGACGAGGAGAATGTTCTGAAAAACCTGAGTGGAAACAGTTTTATTTTTTAAAGAATTTCCTCAGTTTTCTCCATGACAATTTAATGCTATACTAGTAGTCTCATAACAGGTGTGAGCTAACATAAATTTTCAGGTGTTTCCAGTAAGAATAGACTATTTCTAATCTGTGGTGAGGCTCATGACTTTGCAGAACATCAGACCTATTTAAGATGTCTTTGCAAACTAGAGTGACGCAGAAAGACGTTGTCTGACCACATGCGATGAGATGTGGGCCCCCCACAGGAAACCAAGGCTGCTGAGAAGGATCAAAACCATCTTTCCACTGAAAAGTGTTTGGTGTTTGTCAATTCTGAAAAATCGATCAAAATGTCAAATTACAATATGATCTCCAAAACTCCCCACATAAAATCAACAGAGTGTGTTGTTAGGAAATAAAATGTTTATTAATCAAGTTCTTGCTTCACACTTCCAAAAATACATTTTATCCAAGACAGAAATTTGGACATTTTGGTGAAGACATCCAATTATGTAGATCACGGTTGTTGCCTGACTGAATGAAATGACACCAGCTGCAGCTTTGTTGCACACCAAAGGTCCTTCAGAATCACCCTGAGAATGGAGAAAGTTACAGGCTGTGAATATACTAACCTGACAAAATCCTCCACGACCACCTGCGCACACCATCATTGAGGTGGAATACGTTTTCCCTCATTATAAATGGACTGTTTCAAACTCAGTTTTCCCTCTCCATCTTCATTAAGTTTAGCACTTGCTGTACTATTGGTGTTTCCCCCCCCATCCTGCAAGACTGCATTTGTCACTGGCCTTGATGTCCTTATCTTTATTTGGCACTTTTTGACCTTTACATATAGCTACAGCAAGAAATTCAATCCTTAATGCTGAGAAATTTCATAATGAAAACTGGATGACAAATTTTATTTTTATTGACAAGTTGTTTTACCGTTCAGGATAATGGGACTACTAGGTATAGTAGCATTTTTTATAGATTAGGTAGATTACAATCCACCGTGCCATCTGCAGATGCCAACTAAAGCTTTATCATGCAAAAAGTTGTTTTACTTTTCAGGATAATGGGACTACTAGGTATGCTAGTATTTTATAATTTAAGTATAATTGCAACCCGAATTCCAGAAATGTTGGGATGTTTTTTACATTTGAATAAAATGACTTTAAAATCACATGAGTTGATATTTCATTCACAATAGAACATAGATAACATAACAAATGTTTAAACAGAGAGATTTTACACTTTTATCCACTAAATGAGCTCATTTCAAATTTGATGCCTGCTACAGGTCTCAAAAAAGTTGGCATGGGGGCAACTAATTAAGCAACTAATTAAGTTAATTGATATCAGGTCTATAACATGATTAGCTATGATAGGGATGTCTTAGAGAGGCAGAGTCTCTCAGAAGTAAAGATGGGCAGAGGCACTCCAATCTTGAAAGAGTGTGTAAAAAGTTTGTGGAATACTTTAAACACAATGTTCCTCAATGTCAAATTGCAAAGGCTTTGCATATCTCATCATCTACAGTGCATAACATCATCAAAAGATTCAGAGAAACTGGAGCATAAGGGAATTCTGTGCGTAAGGGACAAGGCCGAAGACCTTTATTGGATGCCCATGGTCTTCGGGCCCTCACACGACACTGCATCATTCATCGGCATGATTGTTTCAATGACATTACTAAATGGACCCAGGAATACTTCCAGAAACCACTGTCGGTAAACACAATCCGCCGTGCCATCTGCAGATGCCAACTAAAGCTCTATCATGCAAAAAGGAAGCCATATGTGAACATGATCCAGAAGTGTCCTGTGGGCCAAGGCTCATTATAAATGCACTGTTTCAAAGTGGAAAAGTGTTCTATGATCAGACGAGTCCAAATTTGACAGTCTTGTTGGAAATCACGGACGTCATGTCCTCCGGGCTAAAGAGGAGGGAGACCTTCCGGTGTGATATCAGCGTTCAGTTCAAAAGCCAGCATCTCTGATGGTATGGGGGTGCATAAGTGCATACGGTATGGGAAGCTTGCATGTTTTGGAATGCACTATGAATGCTGAAAGGTATATAAAGGTTTTAGAGAAACATATGCTCCCCTCCAGACAATGTCTATTTCAGGGAAGGCCTTGTTTATTTCAGCAGGACAATGCAAAACCACATAGTGCAGCTATTACAACAGCATGGCTTCATCGTAGAAGAGTCCAGGCAGAAATGGGCACTCAGGTTAGAGACTCGGACTCGAGACGCACTCGAGTCGCATTTTAACAGACTTCAGACTCAGACTCGGACTCGGACTCGACCTGAAATGACTTCAGACTTGACTCGGCACAAAAGACTCGGAATATTTTAAAAACGACTCAAGTCTTTTACCATTATATAATAAATAAAGAATTTGTGTTGTGTTAAAATAGTTTCATAATATCTGCGTCTCATATATATTTCCTTACGTGTCATGGTAGAGTGGACTCTTGTCATAGAATTTGATTACGTATGTCCGTGCGTATAAACTCCGAAATGTCATAAGAGTCATGAAACATGACGGGAGCCACCGTGCCATATGTTTTGAAAATGACTACTCGTGTTGCCAGGATGACTGTTTTGTACATTGTAATGAATTATAAAGTAATAAGCTGGATGTACATTATCCCTTACATCATAGGACCTTAATTTAAAATAAAACAGATGATAGAAAGATCATATTATTTTGTCTATATAATACAGCTAGTATAAAAAATAGGATTTGATTATGAGAAAAAAAATTTTTAATGACTTGAGACTCAACTCGGACTTGTGACAAAAGACTGTAGACTTAACTCAGACTCCAGTGATAAAGACTTGTGAACATCTCTGAGTCCGGGTGCTTAATTGGCCTGCCTGCAGTCCAGATCTTTCACCTATAGAGAACGTTTGGCGCATCATTAAACAAAAGACGACCACAAACTTTTCAGCAGCTGGAAACCAATATCAGGCAAGAATGGGATCAAATTCTAGCACCAAAACTCCAGAAACTCATAACCTCGAGGCCCAGACATCTTCACACTGTTTTGAAAAGAAGAGGAGATTCTACACCATGGTAAACATGCCCCCGTCCCAACTATTTTGAGACCTGTAGCAGGCATCAAATTTGAAATTAGTTCATTTTGTGCATAAAATTGTAAAATTTCTCAGTATAAACATTTATGTTATCTACGTTCTATTGTGAATAAAATATTGGCTCATGTGATTTGAAAGTCTTTTAGTTTTGATTTTATTCAAATTTAAAAAATGTCAAAACATTTCAGGAATTCAGGTTGTACTTAAATGACTGCTTGAGACTGAAGTTTTGCTCTAGTTCTATGATCAAATCTCTAAGGCTTTGTTCAGACAAAACTTAATCTTTTTGGCATATCTCATGGAATATGATGAAAAAAGATGATGGAAGAGTTAGGAAAAGTTGGTCTAACAGGGACAGGAATGAAGGAAATAATGGGAAGTGGTGAGAATGAACAAGGCAGAAGAAGTATTTGCAGTTTTTTATCAAGGACTGGACTGATGAGGAGAATATGATATAATGGACATAACAGGAAAATAAAACGTTGTGCAACGCTAATGGATGCAAGCTGCCGTTAAACCCTAAAAAAGAAGAAGAAGAAGAAGAACTGTATCTTGTCTAGCTTTGTCCCTGTAACTGCTGTTTGGTGAGTCCATGTCAAGTCAAGTTAAGTCCATGTTTATGTTCAAGTTTATTTTAATGTTCATAGTTTTAACATGTCAAGTTTGTGTTTCTTTTTGTATTTGGTTCACACTTTGGTTAAATAAACTGCACTTGGGTTCAGTACACTAACGTTACAAATGGACAAACTGTTTTATTGCAGTTTGTCCTGCAAAACCTAGTTTAGTCATTTACTTGAAGTAGCGTGATGTCATTTATCAGACTTTCAGGGTGGATGTGGTCCATGCAGCTAGAGCATGATTGTGATCATGAGCTCCAACCACAACTGTCAGGTTCTCACCTCTGTCAAGATGAGGAAGAAATCATGCATTTTTGTGGTAAACAAGGACTGTTTAAAACTGAGTTTTGCGTTTTAGGCCTGACCTATAACAATATGCATTGACAACCATATTGTATTAACATACTTTGTAATGATGCTTACACTGTAAAGTTACAAACAATTAGCTAAACTTTAGCTTTAGTGTAAGTAAAAATACATTTTGGGTTTAAACAATTTTCTCCCTAGAAGTCGTGTACCCACTAGGTTGAGTACTATCATAGTATATGTGTCATTTCAAAAGTAGTTACACCAAGTGAAGACCCTTTTGCAGGAGTCTTTAACCCTTATGCATCAATTAAAAAAAGTTACACTTAGGTCCATAGAGGACAAAAATGTCCATGTACAAAAACTGTCATAAAAATTTGAAGCTTGGGCGCACAAACTGAAAGGATTAGTTAAATTCCAAATGGAAATTAGCCCAAGCTTTACTTACCCTCAAGCCATCTTAAGTGTACTCTTTTCTCTCTGATGAAAACAATCTGAGAAATATTAATAAATATCCTGAAGCATCCAAGCTTTATAATGAGGGTCACTAATATGAGCTGAAGAAAATGCTTCCATCCACATCCATCCATCATAAATATGTGCTCCACACGACTCCGGGAGGTTAATAAAGGCCACCAAAATCAGCTCTCGGGATATTGGTAGGATAAATGAGATTGGCATGGTAATAGATGTGACAATTTTAATGTATTTGGTCTTGGTGGAATAGATCTGCTACGTTGCTGCTGTAGAGCAAGTACCGAGACTTGCTACTGCCAATACGTTCATAGACATTGGTATGAGCATGTGAGACATGCTGCTGCACATGTAACATGATTTAACCCCCCAACAAAGAGAAAAGAGCAGAGCCTTCTTCGACACAAACATCAACAGATCATAGCAGGTGTACAGGAAATGCCAATCCAATCTCACGGCAGTTCGTACGTATTTTACAAGGTGGCTAATTCGTATGAATTCATAAGACCTCACTCGTACGAATTCATATGTTTTTTGCTAAATCGTACGTATTATTACGAGTTGAGAAATTCGTATGAATTCAACGAATGACCTACCCCAACCTGCACCTAAACCTACCCGTCACTGGGGTTTAGACAAATCGTACGAATTCATACGAATTAACCACCTCGTAAAATACGTACGAATTGGTTGTGAGATAGCATTGGAAATGCCAATAAACTGTGGTGCAACTGCTAGACTATTGCTATACATTGTAAAGCACTTTTCGCTTACATGGTTAACAGGAGATTTAGACAATACTGTACTATACATGTGCTTGAGTGAGAAAAAAGCTGCTGCATCGACAGATATGCATAATCTGTACATTGATGACATAGACAGGAAGGGAAAGAACAGACCCCCCCCCCCCCACCCAACAAGACAGGAAGGGAAAGACAAACACCCCCAAACTAGTGACCTACGGTAAGTTAAAGACCCATCAGCCTGCACTGTCAGAGCTTCAAGCCAGAACTAGGTAATAACGTTGTAAATATACAAAGAAATGTAATAAATAAATAAATAAATAAATTAGTATTTTACTTTTATTTTCTTATATTCCTTATGTTTTAAGCATTTGAATTGTCACGTTATACATACAAAATTAGGAAACACGAATGTAAATTGTGCAAATGCGTAGGGCCCCAGAGGTTTAGGGGGCCCCCTGCTGAACAAGCAATTAAATCAGTTGATGACCGCTGTTACAACAGCGCCGTTGACCTCATTTATTGTATATAAACATTTCTTCCGTAACCAAATTTGATGCTGAAAACATTGTTTGCTGAGGCAATGCTCCCTATATGCAAACTACGCAAGTTGCATAGGGCCCCCAAACCACCAGGGGGCCCCCTTGCTCATCACTATATAAAATAAACATGACAGTAATTTACCATAATATGAATATTTCTTTATTACATGCAAATATATGTGCTAAACTTGCTTATTTACATGCTCCAGTTGACTGAGATTTACATGGAACAGCCAGAAGGATTTGAAGTAAAGTCAGATGTGGGAGAAAAACTAGTCGGCAAGCTGAACAAGTCACTGTATGGTTTAAAACAGTCAGGTAGAAACTGGAACAAAATGTTACATGACTACCTTACTGAGAATGATTTTGTTCAGAATTTAGTCGATCACTGTGTGTGCAGTAAACAGAAAAGAAGGAAAAAAGAAAAGAAAAAAAGCTTTTTCAAAGAACCCACTGTGCTGACAAAGATGTAAACATGTTGATATAAGGTATCATTTATTTGATCCGCACTCAGTGATGGCCAGGTGACAATTGAGTATTGCCCCACAGAAGAAATGGTGGATGATGTCGACTAAACCATTGACAACTCAACTTCAAAATTGTTATGCTTGCCATGTAAATCCTCATGTTTTATGTTATTGTATACAGTACTGCACAGTATGAGAGCAAGCGGGGGTGTTAACATTTGTAATGGGTGTGGCCCTCATTCTGATGATGTGTATCTGTGCCTGGTTATCCATAAATGGACAAATAAAGAGGTTCTGATTCGACAGAGAAACCGAGTGGTGTGCATATATGTGCATAAACGTGTGTGTGTGTGTATATATATATATATATATATATATATATATATATATATATATTATACTTAATCTGCCCCAAGACATGTAATCCATGTCTTGTTGTAAATTCTGTTATATGTTAGAAGTCAGTTGAGAGCTTAGTAAAACTGACTCACTATCTGTGGTTAGATCTTTACAAAGCTCTTTATTTTACAACTCAATATATATAATTCCTGTTTTGAAATGTTTTTTTTGTTTGTTTTTTTTTTTTTTTTTTTTTTGTAATTTTGTAATTTTGACCAACAGTTTTGGGTATTTTAGTTTTTCCCATTCAGTGAGGGTGTTGTCTAAATTATATATTGGATATGACAATGAGAACACTTTGACTATAATTGATGCTTGCCATGTGATACTTTTATTGAAAGAACGGTTTATGGAAGAATTCAAGAATAACATTTCTTCCTTCTTTAGTTTCCATGAAGTCACTATACATTTCTAGTAACTACATCAATCCACTCAATATATGCTGAAATCTTAGTATACACAGTAGGATGATCAGATGAATTACAGAGTGGGTCACCGAAAGATGTGATACCAACAGGAATGTCTCCACAAACCAAAGGACCTCCTGAATCCCCCTGTTAAGAAACACAGATCAACACATCAGTAGTGAAACCAGTTCATACATTACCATAAAGTCTGTGAATCATCTTTTTTACGTACAAAGCAGGATCCACCACGGCCATATACACAGATCATCTGTGAGAGTGAAACTGAGGTTGAGTCGAACTTTTGCCATATATCTCTACATTTTTTGATATCCATTATAGAAACTTTTGCCTCCATTAGAACATTGCTCCCTGAACCATTATTCAGTGTTCCCCAGCCGGCAACACTACAGGCAGCCTCTGGTTTGACGTCTTCTCCTTTCTTTGGTAATGGCATCACTCCAACCTTGTTGTTTAGTTCGACTTTTTTCTCTAGCTGTAATTAAAAAATACAACCATTTTAAAAATCTTTTATATGACTGAAATTTGTTTGATTATACTGTTGTTTTTGAAGTTATTACAGAATACATTTTCAGGTTTTTTTCTTGCAAAACAGAGCAATAAATTAATAATGCAGAAAACAGACTCAAAGAGGCACTTGGCCATTTGCAGAAAAATTATTTAAATCCCTTCAGTAATTTATAAAGCAAAAAATTGCGATAGAAATCCAAACATAGTGGTTTGTGTTACTGTTTCCTAACTGGATATTATTTTGAATAACTAAATATATTACAGGTTGTTACCTTCAAAAGCATGATGTCAGCATCATGATTATGAGGTTTATTTGTAGGCCTATAGTCTGGATGAGGGATGTAGGACTTCACTCTGATGTGATCTGAACTCTTGCTGTCCTTAAGTCATGAGCACCAACAACAACCATCAGAATATTACGTCTGTTGAAAGAGCGTATTGGAAATTATCATTTATGTCATAACTGATATACAGGTTGCACTTCAGTCATTATCAGTCAAAAGTAATTTTAACTCAACATTGCAGTTCACTCTAAACAATCTCTTACCCGTTCCAGCAATGTGCGGCAGTCAGGACAAACTGATCAGAAATGAGGAATCCACCACAGATATGGTCCCCCATATGTCTGAAGAGAAACCATGTAAGGTCTGGAGTGGGGTCTGACTTCTTTTCCATTCACTATACCCACATTCACATGAGCTGAGAGAGAGATAGTGCTGTTAGTCAACTTATTCAGCACATACCAATTAAACACTTGTAAAAGTCATCGTAATATGCTGTTAAATAATCAGTCTCACCAGTGAAGGTCAGGTGTGGCAGCAGAGAGGCCAACAGGAGCAGAGAGATGATGATGGTCATGATGAAGATGATCCGTGAGCTCTCACTGGCTAAACATGGTATAAATATACTTCAAAGGTGGGTGGAGTCACTGAGCTGACTGTTACTTACTTCTTTTTTTAATATTGTAGTATGATCAACACGATTAGAAGTATTGTTCTTTTTAATCCTTGTGGTTTCACTGAAGCCACAGATGGTTTGGATGATAAGAATTAAGAATGTAAGCATGCATTTTGAATATTTTACATTTCATAACCATATATATCATTAACTGATATAATGTTAGTATGTGCTTTGCACCTTTAAAAAAAAAAAAAAAAAAAAAAAAACGTAACAAAGGTGGTAAAATAGAATGTGCAACATGAAAAATGTAAAGTTTCATCAAAATGGGCTTTCATGAACCACAGCAAACACTTATGTACACAGTTATATTACTCTAATCAGCCACAACATTAAGACAACCTGTCTAATATCGTGTAGGTCCCCCTCGTGACGTTTTTTTTACCAGCAGATCCTTTAACCTCCTGCAAGCTTGTGAAGGTTTGGGTCCTCTATGGATCCGGTTTTGTTGGTTCTTCACATCCCATAAATTTTCAATTGGATTGAGATCTGGGGAATTTGGAGGCCAAGGCAACACCTTGAACCCTTTATGTTCCTCAGACCATTCCTGAACAATTTCTTTGCAGTATGGCATGGTCCATTATGCTGCTGAAAGTGAAAATCCCCCACAAACCTTGCCATTTTAGAGATGCTCTGAATCCAGTCATCTATTCATCACTATTTGGCCTTTATCGAAGTCACTCAGATCTTTTCACTTGCCCATTTTTCCTGCTTTCAGCTCATGAAAGTCAAGAACTGACTTCTGCCTAATATACCCATCCCCTTGACCAGTGCCACTGTAATGATATAATCAAAGTTATACAGTCAGCTTTATTGTTGTGGCTGATCAGTGTATATATATGGTGTAACTCTTTTATACTTTTAGGGAAAATTCTGTAGCCTAGGTACAAATGTTGTCTGAGATACGTTACAATTGATCCTCTTTACATTCTCATAAGTTTTTTTAATTTTTATTTATTTTGTAGAGTTTGAGCTAAATCTGAATTTATCATGCAATATTTGTTTAATTTTATTCCTAATCTTGACCAACAGTTTTGAAGTTTTCAGTATTTCTCCATTCAAACAGATCATATGAGCCATACTTGCATGAATAAAAATTGAGGATGTAACCAAATTGGCCACCAAGTGAACTAATGTGAGATTACTTTTGTGCCCCCCATGTATTATTGTAATATGGTTGACAATGAAGACACTTGAATGATTAATGCTTGCCATGTGATACTTTATTGAAAGTTATACTGAAGAATTGAGGAACTTAACTCACTTAACATTACTAATGCGAGAGAGAAAGAACGCCCGTTTTGGACCTGGTATTAAGATTAGTGGTGGGAGAAATTACTCCTTTCAAAGCTTCGACACAATTTGCAAAATGATTCAGTTTCGAACTAAGCGTTCCACACACCACACGCTGGTGACACCTGCTGGTCAGAACAGTGTAAATGCTACAAAAACTCAGCCCAAACATGCATAAAACATCTTTTATAAACCCATCGCAAATGTTTTATTGAAAGTAAAATCTATCAAATGCAATTAACTAATCATCTGATAATATTAAATATCAAGTGTCTGTATAATATGTGTTCTTTTATCAATTTCCAGGGCTTGTTTGTTTTGTTTGTTTCATGTATTGCTCAGCTAAACAGGCCAATAAGAGACTATTTATCACTGCATCACACCACCCCCTACTGTCTCATCTAGTACAACAACTCCCCTAAAGCAGCCAGATGAAATAAAATACAAAACATATAAACTATACCATATTCACATAGGAAAATCAAAACAAAACACATACATTGTACATGAACTTTGAACACTGGGAAAAACAGTGGTCTAATACACAATCAGCTCCCACACAATTACATGTTCAATACACCTACATTCATACACATTACAATTAGTTAGCCTAATATTTAAAATAAAATAAAATAAATAAATAAATAAATAAATAAAAACACATACCTACATTTATGGTCAGGAGCCGCTACTGGTTAGAATGTTGGAAAAATACAGAACAACTTACTGAAATGTCAGTCTCGTGTAACTGATCAATCATGTCAACATTACATTTACCTCAGGAAAGCCATTTAATGACCATAGCATGTTAGCTAGAAAAATTAACCATTGGCTAAATATGCACTATATTCAGGGCTGGAAATGGTTGAGATTTACTGGGGGGACTCTATATGGGAAGATTTTTTATTTTATTTTTTTCTTACTTTCAATGACTTTTCAGATGTATTTAAATATACATATATAATATAAATATAGCATATTATATAACTATATAATATTTTATAACATTAAACAGGCCCATTTCATGTTTCCTCCAAACAATATTTTCTTAATTATCAAGCAGACACATGAAAGGTCAGAGTAGAGAGTACTAGAGACTTTGACGTAATGTTGGTTGCTGCAGTCTATTTTCAAAAACCATTAATTATTTTGAATGAATTATTATTATTTTTTAAAAATCGGTTTGAATAAATGATTCAGTGATTCAATTATAAAGATGTCACTTGTTTCATAGATGAATCAACGTTTTTAAACAATTATTTGTAATGAATGATTCAAGGTCGTAACTGTAGAGTTAAGTGGCTCTAACTTAAATAAACAGAGAGACATGTCCAACGTGTGCTCTCTAAGCATGACTTTATTACAGTGCCTGGTTTACCACTTCCCCCACCTAACCATAAGGGGGAAATGTCACATCATGTGTCCTATAAAATCCCTTAACACTACATCCCCCTTTCTAAGATCAGTTGTACTGATATATAACTCAAGATTAAACTAACCCATCTGTACTGTAACAGACTATATCAAAGGTTAACCCTTTGGAGTCTGAGGCTGATTTGGGGCTTGGAGAAGTTTTGACATGCCCTGACATTTGTGCTTTTTTCAGTTGTTCATAAACATATTAATGACAAAAGTGTTATTACACTGTATTCAGCACAAACTAGGCTACCATAATATGTGAGGAACATGTATGTACATGTTTGTATTTTTGAAGGAATAATGTTTATGTGTGGTTATTGAAAAAACAAAAAACATAGGTCACTTCTGGGTATTGGAGGTTGTAGACTAGAGTTTTTGCTTCAAAATTATGTAAAAATTATAATGCCTACTTGTTCATATAAAACAATATATTGATTTAGTTTTTGTAAGACACTTTTTGTCAAGAAACACAGTATGCGTGGAGGCGTGAATCATCATGAATAATGGGTCATTTACACCGGAGAAGACAAAAGAATCACATAATAATGACCTGAAATGACTTGCATATTAATGAAGCCATTAAATTCAGTCAGGTAGGCTGTGAAAAAACCCTCTGTAATCATGTCTCAGCTCAATTTAAAATAATGGTATTCTATTAAATTCTTTAAAATATAATGTATTTATGTGATGCAAAGTGTCTGAACAATTATGTAACCTCTATGGCATTTCATATAGGCTTTTAGCTTAAAAGCATGCACATTTGGAGAAATATTGATGGATTCTCATATGTTTATGTCAATATTCTATACTGAGGAGTAATATTTATTCAGTATTTATTATCATCACTATGAGTGCTGGATACTGTGTTTTCAATTCATACTTGCAGCCGGAGGGCGCTCTGTACACCTTTAGTCCACAAATTATTCTAAAGAAGAAGAGGACATTTCAGGAAAGGTGTTTTCAATTCATACTTGCAGCCAGAGGGCGCTCTCTGTACACCTTTAGGCCACAAATTCATATAAAGAAGAAAAGGAACCAGGAAATAACGGCATGTCTTCTAGAGATCGCTAACCATGGCTTTAACATCCAGATAAACACTTTTCAGGACAATAAATACACGATTGAGACAATGCATACAAGTATTGCCTCTGAATTTGCCTCTGAATAGCGCTCCCTCCGTGGGCGTGGTCGCGGTCGCATTAGCGGATAATGAGCTGAATCACAGACTTCTGACATGGCTCTCTTTTCATACAGATTACATAAACACAGAATGTTTGTTTTCGATTTGACTTGCATGATTTAAAACCTGAGATTTCAATGTTTTTTTAGACATAAATGTCTTTTTTTTGTCATTAGTATTCATAAGTTACAGTTCATTTTCTGAGAACTATCAGATTGGACTTCGTGCAGAGGGAGACAAGAGATCACGCATCATGTTAGTTTTCTTTATTCAACATTGTGTTTTTACACTGAGTGTACACAAATAAAAGAAGACATTCTATAGTTTCAATTGATATATTACTTATGTCTCTATGACAAGAAATGACGGAGTATTTTAAGTCTGTTTTGCTGCAATGTGAAAAAAATCCTGCAAAACGCGCCGGCACGTTTTCAGACCTCAGGGAGTTAACTGTTCCCATTTCAAACTGTTCCACTATGCATAAGGCAACATAACCCATTGTCTTTTTCTCAAATATTCCTGTACAACTGTATATCAAATGGTATCTTAAGAACAATAAGCAAATGAACATTAACTGAAAATCTGAACTAAGAAGGTATGGTAGACTGCCCAATCCTTCTACTGAGTGTGGGGGTTTATTCTGCCCCGTAGAAATCACTCAGTCTCACCAGGGGTGCCTGCTATTTAGCCACAAAGTCCTTCAGGTACCCTGGAGGTCGTCTCTCTCTTGCAGGGTAACGTGCCAGAGGCTCAGGACTGCATGGTTGAACTGGGCCCTGCCCTGCATGATCTGACCTCACTGGCTGACCAGTAAATTGCTCTGACTCTGGTAGGATGGTCTGCGCTGCTGGCGCCACTGGCGTAGAGACGAGGTGGTTTCGGTTTCGGCGTAGGTTCCCTCTAGGAGTGTCAATGACGTATGACCTTGGTGCTTCCGCCTGTCTTATCATATGTCCCCTTCTCCTTTGTGTCCTTTACCCAAACATGGTTGCCTGGTGTCAGTCTTGTGAGATGTTGAGCTCTGTGTCTCTTGTTGAAGTTCCAGCTCAATCTCAGTCTCTTTTTCTGTTCCTCCTCTTTGAGTTTGGTTATGTCAGTCCAGCCTGGGTGGAGAGATGACAGAGTGACCGGAACTGTTATTCTGAGCTGCCGGCCCATTGACAGCTGTGCTGGACTGTACCCGTTGGCGAGTGGTGTGGCTCTGTAAGCCATGAGTGCCAGATATGGGTCTTTTTCTTTCTGGAGGAAGCCTTTAACTGTCCGCACAGCTCGCTCTGCCTCTCCATAGCCTATCTGGGGCTGGACATTGTGTGTGTGAACCCCCACTGTGTTGCGAACCCCCACTGTGTTGAGAACTGGGGTCCATTATCTGTCATGACCTCGGACGGTATGCCATGCATGGCGAAGATAGACTTGCAATGTTCCACTACTGCTAATGAGATTGTAGATGTGAGTTTAGCTACCTCATTGAAACGGGAAAAGTAGTCTACCACCAATAGATACTAGTTATCATTCCACTGAAACAAGTCAGCACCCACCTTTGCCCATGATCTATCAGGGACTGTTGTAGGCAGCAGTGGCTCTTTGGGGTTGATTCTTTCTTTTGCACATGTGTCGCAGCCCTCAACCACTTTCTGAAGCCGTGTACACAGTCCCAGCCACCAGACAGATTGCTTGGCTCTTTCACAACACTTTGCTATACCTTGGTGTCCTGCGTGCAGTTTCTAAAGGATGTCTGTCTGTAGCAGCTTGGGAATAACTAATCTACATCCTTTCAATAATAAGCCTTTCTCCACTGATAGCTTTTCCTCGACATGTGCGTATGGTAGGTAAGCTCTGTCTATTGTGGATCTGTCTGGTCAGCCCTCAGTACAGTACCTTTTCACTTGGCTCACTATTTCATCACGATCTTGATGGTCCCTTATTTCTTGTAGCCTCTTTTCTGTAGCTGGGAGGGTTGACATAATCATGTTTACATACAGGTTGACTTCCTCTTCCTGCTCCGGCTGCCCTCTGTCTCGCAACAGCGCCCTTGATAGCACGTCCGCCGTGGCCAACTCCTTGCTGGCCACATGGGAGATGGAGAAACTGAAAGCCATCAGTCTCATTCGGAGACTCTGAATGCATGGCGGGAGCTCATCCAGGCTCCTGGAGCCTAGTAACGGAACCAGAGGCTTGTGGTCCGTTTCAACATGGAATGTGATGCCCACCAGGAAGTCTGAGAAATGCTCACATGCCCATGTGATTGCCAAAGCCTCTTTCTCAATCTGTGCGTACCTTTTCTCAGTGTCTGTGAGTGCTCTGGAGCTATACGCGATTGGCTTAAGGTGGCCATCTTCCTGTCTCTGGACTAGCACAGCTCCCAGTCCAAATGATGACGCATCAGCTGAGACGACTGTCTCCGCTTTTGCGTTGTAGAGCGCCAGCCCTGGTGGCGTGCTCAGATCCTCTGTGATGCTGTTGAATGCTCTTTGTTGTTTACAAAGATAGACAAAGTGCAAAAAAAGCAAAAGACAATATATATTACAGACAATTGTATGTACAGTTATGTGTGCAAATTGAGATATAAATAAGTGTTTAAGTAAATAATGTGTAATAGTGTTGTGTGTTCCGTGTTTGTCAAGTGTTCATGAGATGGATTGCTTGAGGGAAAAAACTGCTCCTGTGTCTGGTCGTTCTGGTGTTCAGGGCTCTGTAGCGTCGACCGGATGGCAACAGTTCAAAGAGGGAGTGTGCTGGATGTGAAGGGTCCAGAGTGATCTTCTTTGCCCTTTTTCTCACTCTGGCTAAGTACAGTTCTTGGAGAGTGGGGAGGGTTGTACCAATGATTCGCTCAGCAGACCGGACTACCCTCTGTAGTCTTCTGAGGTCAGATTTGGTAGCTGAGCTGAACCAGACGGTAATTGAAGTGCAAAGGATGGATTCGATGATGGCAGAGTAGAACTGTTTCAGCAGCTCCTGTGGTAGGTTGAACTTCCTCAGCTGGCGAAGGAAGTACAACCTCTGCTGGGCCTTTTTCACAATGGACTCGATGTGGTTGTCCCACTTCAGGTCCTGGGAGATGGTGGTGCCCAGGAACCTGAATGACTCCACTGC
>NC_063045.1:57979274-58028483 GCF_018812025.1 Megalobrama amblycephala
TTTTTTTTAAGGCGACCCTTATTTTAGAACGTTTGCCCTTATTGTTTCCATGGCGACGCGTGCGTGTCACGAGCGCTGAACGTAGCCACAATAACACTGTATGAGAGATGGATCACTATTATTTTGTTTTTCCTTTTTTATTTAAAATATTCGCAAACTTGCTTACATGTCTTCAACTATATGATATTCCGATTCTCAAATATGTGTGAGTGAGTGTGTTTTGTCGTTTAAAAACCTTTATAAATGATCTTTATCTTGATCTATAATGCGAGATGGGCGCCGCCATCTTAGTTTGCACTGCAGTTCACAGAGTTCTGTCAGTCTGATTTACAGCAGGTGAATACATCAGTTTCTCCTGAAATATATGCAAGAAGTGGCTGGTGAACTGGAAGAATAAGACAGTAAACTTTATAGTTACTTAGACCCATTATGTGTGTCTGATATGAATAAATGTCGGCAAATTATATTTGAATTCACTGTTTATTGATGCTTCCACTGATGTTGACATCAGTGTGTATTTTATAAACTCCAAATGTATTGTTTAATGGTGCTTATGCGTATTTAAATGTCTGAAACCTTAAAAGAAACATTATGTGGCTGAAAACACTGCATAGCTGTGATGACAAGAGAGCGCGCGTCCGTCTCGCAGCCAGAGCGCGAAAGCACAGTTTGAATCTAGCAGTTATGTGACGTCGCTAAACATTCTAAATCCCATATGTGGAACCGTACGCCCAGGGGCACAGAAATAAACATCCCATATGTGGGAACGTACCTCTCAAAGGGTTAAATAATAAACTGACAAAGACATTTGAATATGTGTATACGATCCTCCTTGTAATGTAAACACTGACTCAATACTTCCGCCTACGTCAACCGTGACCTTTTCAACGTAATTGCGTATTACGTGACGTCACGAACGTGCATTGGAGAAAAGAGCAAGGCCAGCATTTGTGCTTATAAAACTTTAACTTTTTAATTTTTTTTTTAAATGACCAATCGTTTCGCTAGATAAGACCCGTATTCATCGTCTGGTATCGTCTGGTGTCGTTTAAAGCCCTTTGATGCTGCACTGAAGCTGCCATTTGGACCTTCAACTGTTTGGTGCCCATTGAAATGAATGATATGGAGAAAAATCCTAGAATGTTTACATCAAAAACCTTCATTTCTTTTCGACTGAAGAAAGAAAGACATGGACATCTTGGATGACATGGGGGTGAGTAAATTATCAGCAAAAGTTTATTTAAAAGTGGAGTAATCCTTTAAGCACCTAAGTGTCAGCACACCTGACGGCTGTCTTTGATCAATTGGTTTATATGCGTGGTATTTTGGACAGCAGTGTCTTGAAATGGCAAAGAAGTGACATTATGTTAGATTTCTGTGTCTAATGTAGAGAAGTGTGTTTATTGTTGTGCAAAACAATGTGTGTGTTCTGGGCTAAGGTTTTGCTCCTTGAGTGTAGAGTTTCAGTAACTGTGTGTTATTTTTAATTTTACTGTGTCAGCAATCATAAAAAACAGTACTGGTTTTTGATTTTGGTTTTTGTAGTATTGTTTTAAATTTATCTCACCAGTGTGTTAAACTATGTTGTAGTGTGTGTGTTTTTGAGGGCTTGTGTGTGATGTCTGAGGCCAAAGTTTGGTTTTTCAGCAAGAGTGAATGATTTTGAGTGTAGAGCTTCATTTTGACCTGAAAATAGGATGTTTGGGGTATTGGGTGAGACGCTGTGGATTTGTGTTTACTGTTGTGAGAATATGCGGCATAGTTTCAAGAAATGTATTTAAGCAATCGAGAAAAACGTACTCGGTTACTAACGTAACCTCGGTTCCCTGAGATACGGAACGAGTACTGCGTATGGGGAAAGGTCTCCCTTTTTCCCCGCTGCTGAAGCCTTTTTCATAACGCAGTGTAACTGCATCGTCATTGGTTCACTCATAGACAAGTTGTTGAACCAATGACGGCGCGGCATAGCTGCGCGGCCTATGGCGACAAAGCGCGCGAATGTTCCCGCCGAAATGGGCGGGGTTAGGGGCTATATAAGCAGGCGTTTCGCCATAGGATTTCAGTGTAATTGACTGAAGCGACGACCCTGAAGCCGCAGCCTCGTGGCACGGCAAGTGACGCAGTACTCGTTCCGTATCTCAGGGAACCCAGGTTACGTTAATAACCGAATACGTTCCCTTTCGATACTTCACTCGTACTGCGTATGGGGAACGAATTCAACCACGCCGTGCCACGGCTGGGAACGATATAGCCTGTATTTGGATACATGGGAGGGGGTCCAAAAAGACAAGCGAGAAGGCAAAGCCTTAACCGAACCCTAGTTACACTTAAGGAAATAATTCCTGGGGTTGTGTGAGGCGGAACTCACCAGAGGCCGCTTAATCACACTGAAAGAACCCGAGCTTGCAAGGTCGGGACATCGAGATGATAGAATCTGACAAAAGTGGACGGCGAAGACCAGCCGGCCGCCTCACAGATGTCTTGAATGGAAACTCCATTGGACCAAGCCACGAGGAAGCCATTCCTCTAGTGGAGTGGGCCCTGACTCCTATGGGGCAGTCTGCACCCAGTGAGGAGTAGCACATGTAATGACTGAGGCAAATCAGACACAATTATTGGTTAGTTAACCAATAGTTTTAAGCTCACTCTGGAGTCTGTCCCCATCCCCCGGGAAGTTTTCAGTTACAAGTTTATTGCGCTGAGGAATGTGGTTGCCGCATGGAGAACAGAGTAGAGACACAGAAAATCTGCATCTTCCCTGCATTTTCCACACAGAACACAGACTCTATGGCATTAATGTATAAACAGACTGTTCTATAAATGAATCCTTCTCAGGAAATGGTATCCATTATTACTGATGTTGTATTGTACTCATTGTATTTACATGTTTGATGATTGTTAAATGTGACCCGTCACGGAAACCAGGGACACAAGTCGGCAGCACAACTCTCGAGCAAAATGAGAAAGCAGCATTTTTTTTTCAAAATTGGTGATTTTCGTTTTTTTGCAGAATCTGTTAGTTGAGATCATGAAGGAGCCTGTCCGTGTTTGAGATAGTAGTATTGGTATATTTAAAAGCGTACATTTTGAGGTTGAAATCGGCTTGTTTTTCAGAGATTCTAGCACGCAGTAGGGGCGTGTCATGTCTGTGTGTATTTCCATACTGGGAAGCGTGGCTACTTATTATGCAGCGCTCTGGCCGGCTCTAGCTGATATCAAAATTCAATGAAGAACCGTGGCCGTTACACCGAAAATGTTTTGAAGTACTTCTTCGACAAGCCGGATGCTTATGAACAAGCGCTCACTGATTCTGAAGACGATCTGAGCGACGATGAAAGCGGCATAATAAGACATTACCTCTCTGGAGTCGGGTAACGCGCCGGCGCATTTTGCAGGATTTTTTTCACATTGCAGCAAAACAGACTTAAAATACTCCGTCATTTTTTTTGTCATAGAGACATAAGTAATATATCAATTGAAACTATAGAATGTCTTCTTTTATTTGTGTACACTCAGAGTAAAAACAAAATGTTGTGCTTTTTGAAAAATAAAGAAAACTAACATGATGCGTGATCTCTCATCTCCTTCTGAACGAAGTCCAATCTGATAGTTCTCAGAAAATGAACTGTAACTTAGTGAATACTAATCATAAAAAAATTATACTTATGTCTGAAAAAACGTTGAAATGTCAAGTTTTAAAACGTGTAAGTCAAATCGAAAACAAACCTTCTGTGTTTATGTAATCTGTATGAAAAGAGAGCCATGTCAGAAGTCTGTGATTCAGCTCATTATCCGCTAATGCGGCCACGCCCACGGAGGGAGCGCTATTCAGACGCAAATTCAGTCAATACATGCATACATCGTCTCAATCGTGTATTTATTGTCTTGAAAAGTGTTTTGAATAGCCATAGGTAGCGATCTCTGGCCTCTGTTAGTCCAGTTAGTTCCTGGATTGCCTATTCTTCTTTAACAGGCTTCTCGGGTGAGAAAATTTCATTTCATGATTATAGTGACCAAAATGATCATGGTTATCACAGAATCCTGTTCAAAAAGTCAATTCACCAAGTTTTATGTGGAAAACCAGCAAATAACAAATAAAATCAGCATCAATATGTACTTTTTCTTTACATAAACATTAAAATAATAACATTAAAAATGATGGGCAGATTTTAAAGGAGTGTCTTGCAACATGTTATCTACAATGCACAAGTTCAAATAGAGTTTTGACAAAAAAGTCACATAATCCTTCTAGCCTCTAAATCATTTTTATAAAAGTCAAAAAAGATAAATTACTGACATTTACAATGCACATTAACCTTTATTATTAATAGTATGCGGTCCATGCAGCTTTACAGGGGGTATGGCTTATCTAAATGAGATGTAAATAAGCCCTATTGTCACTCCCAGCAGGTGAGAACAGGCGAGAACTGCAACTTTAGAGGCGTTTTTCTCCCTATAGAGCTTTCTTGAGTGCCTACCTTCAAATGGCCACAACTTCTCCAAATATTATCAGATTTCCATGTGTCACACATCGTTGGAAAGCTTGGAGACTGCACTGTCAGAATCTGTGAATAACTCAAAATGCCCCAGAACCGACTTGTGTCCCTACTTTCCGTGACTGGTCACAAATGTTATGACCTGCACGGTAACTTCAATCATGCCATGTTTAGTGTCTATACGTTCGTAGCGGGAAGATTTAAATGCTTGTGTATGCGGTATGTCCATACCTGTGCAACACATCAGTATTACAAGAATCTTTAATAGATCTGATTCAAGAACTCAGCTTGTTAATCTTTCTGGGTTGTAAAAGCCCTGACAGGAGGGGTGTTGCCACCTGGAATTACAACATCTTCATTGGTCCGGTCAACAACTGAGAGGTGTGACTTTGACCAGAGGTTAAAACCCAGCGAACAGTGACACTCCCGCTCTTCTTCCTTGCTTCTGGACCGAACAAATCTCCTTGCGGCCGGCCTCTCTAGGCCCGGCCGCAAGGCTGGTAGGCCCCTGGCCTACAACACCCAGCCATGTGCTCATCACCCAACAGACTGGCAACAACTTCAGACGATAACGTCAAGAGTTATCCTTAACCTGCAGATCCGACGCTCCTCAGCCTAAAGGCATCTTGCAAGTATCGTACATTTTAATGCTAAACAGCGATTTAGTATTGATTTGTAAAGACTTACCTTTGCTATTGCTAAAAGAAACTGATGAGTCCTTTCCAGATTGCCTTTGACATTTCATGTAGCTCTAGTAACAGCATCTTTTCCGGTTCAACACTATCATTACTCATTCTGACTTGCGTGTGTGTGTGTGTGTGTGTGACCCTTTATGTATGTTATGTTATGTTATGTGTTTGTTAGTTTAGTTATGTGTTTGTGAGTTAGTTAATAAAGATTGTGCACAATACACGTTTGGTTCTGACTCCGTCTGCTAATGAATTGCCTCTTAAGTGATAGATCCGGACTACGTGCTCTGAGTAGTACAGTACAATAAGAAATATTATTTTTCCATAACTTGGAAATTGACATTTCTTAGAATTAATAAACAATCAACACTGAGCGTTCACTGGACGAACAGGTTAACTGATTGTAATGTTAATTTTAATGTAGCTACGTCCAGTTAATCTGATTAACGGATTTGCATATTCATAATTAACCATAATTAATAATCATAATGAGTTATGAATAATTATTAATATTTCCCCTTTGAGTTAATTTTCGCTACACACAGGTTAATAGCGTCCACTATCCAACGGGAAAGGCGCTGTTTTGAGACCGGAGACCCCTTGGTGCGGCCACCAAAACGAACAAAGAGCTGATCCGACTGCCTAAAAGGCTGCGATCACTCCACATAGGTCCTCAATGCCCTGACTGGGCAGAGTAGCTCCAGCTCTCGTTCATCCGCCGAGGGAGGAAGAGCAGAAAGCGAGATGACCTGAGCTCTAAACGGGGTTGAGAGCACCTTAGGAACGTACCCATGCCTAGGTTTGAGAACGACCTTCGAGTCTCCAGGCCCAAATTCAAGGCATGCAGGGCTCACAGAGAGGGCCTGCAAATCGCCAACGCGCTTAACCGATGCCAGTGCTAACAGCAGAGCGGTCTTTTAGCGTTAAGGGCCTGAGATCGGCTGAACCCATTGGCTCAAAGGGGGTTCCCTTTAAGGCCCTGAGGACCAGTGAGAGGTCCCAAGTGGGAACGGTGAGGGGGCGAGGAGGATTCAATCGCCTAGCACCCCTCAGGAAACGGATTACAAGGCCGTTACGTCCCACTGATTGGTCAGCAATGGGAGCATGGAACACCGCAATGGCTGCTACGTAAACCTTAAGAGTAGAAGGGGTGCGCCCCATTTCCTAGCGTTCTTGGAGGAAAGACAGTATGAAGGATACGTCACTCTCCACAGGGTCTATGTTGCATGAGGAACACCAATCAACAAAGACAGACCATTTCTGGTCATAGAGGCGTCTCGTGGACGGGGCTCTAGCCTGAGAAATGGTATTTAGGACGTCCCCGGGGAGGCTGGTCGGCTCCCATCGAGGGACCAGAGGTGCAGAGCCCAAAGCTCCGGCTGTGGGTGCCAGATCGTTCTGTTTGCCTGAGAGAGGAGGTCCCGTCTCAGGGGAATTGGCCACGGGGCTCTCAGGGAGAGCTTGAACAGCTCCGAGGACCAAACCTGGTTCCTCCAGAGCGGGGCCACCAGAAGGACTCTGTGTTGGTCTTCTCTGATGCGCCTGATGACCTGAGGGATCAGTGCGATCGGAGGGAAGGCGTAAAGGAGCGTGCTGGGCCATGTATGGGCCAGAGCATCGACTTCCTTCGAGAAAAATGTTGGGCAATGAGAGTTGTCTTCTGAGGCGAAGAGGTCTATCTCTGCCCTCCCGAAGAACTCCCAAATCTTGAGGACTACTTGGGGGTGGAGCATCCACTCGTCGGAGGGGATGTTGCTCCGTGACAACATGTCTGCGCCCAGATTGTTCCTGCCAGGAACATGAGTCGCTCTGAGCGACTGAAGCCTCGGAAGAGCCCATTCCAGAAGACGTTTCGCCAGAGTGCATAAGCGGCTGGACGAGAGATCGCCCTGGTGGTTTAAATATGACACCACTGTCATACTGTCCGATCGGACTAGAACATGACGTCCTGTCAAGTGAGTCTGAAAAGACTGAAGGGCCTTCATCACTGCTAGCATCTCTAGGCAGTTGATGTGTAGACGGCTTTCCTCGTGACTCCACGAGCCGAAGGCCGGTCTGCCCTCGCACACAGCGCCCCAACCCGAGTTGGAAGCGTCCGTTGAGAGCACCGTCCTTCGTGAGACCGCCTGTAAGGGTACTCCGTGCTTGAACCACGTAGGGTCCATCCAAGGTTTCAGGGCTAGAAGACAGGCCTGATTGACTTTGAGACATAAGCGGCCGTGCCGCCAGGCGCTGGGAGGAACCCGGAACTTCAACCAGTACTGAAGAGGCCGCATCCGAAGAAGGCCGAGCTGCAGCACCGGGGAGGCGGAAGCCATCAGCCCTAGTAGCCTCTGGAAAAACTTCAGAGGGAGACAGGCTTTGTTCTTGATTGAGGCCGTGAGCTGCTGAATCGCTAGAGCACGCTCCGGCGAGACTACTGCCGTCATACGGACTGAGTCGAAAACTGCCCCAGAAACGAGATTCTGTGGGTGGGGCACAGCGAGCTCTTGGCTAAGTTGACCCTGAGACCCAGACATTGTAAATGGCTGAGGAGCACGGATCTGTGGTGTTCCAGCTCGGCTCGCGAACGGGCTAGAATGAGCCAGTCGTAGAGATAATTTAGGACCCGGATTCCCATTTGCCTCAGAGGGGAAAGCGCCGCGTCCATGCACTTGGTGAAAGTGCGAGGAGCCAGAGACAGCCCGAAGGGCAGGACCGTATATTGGTACGCCACTCCTTCGTATGCGAATCTCAAGAATCGTCTGTGACGGGGGGCTATCTGGATGTGAAAATACGCATCCTTCAGGTCCAGCGAGCAGAACCAGTCCTCGGGGCAAATGTGCGCGAGGATCTGTTTCAGCGTCAGCAATTTGAACTTCCATTTCATGAGGGAGTGATTCAAAAGTCTGAGGTCTAGAATGGGTCTGAGACCACCATCCTTCTTGGGGACCAGAAAGTAGCGGCTGTAAAAGCCTGACTCGCTCTCTGTCTGGGAAACTATTTCCACAGCTCCCTTTCTTAGCAACGTCATAACTTCGGCTCGGAGGACATGCGCGTCGTCCGGATTGACCGAGGTTTTGAAGCACCCCGCCGAAGCAAGGGGGCCGTCGTGCAAACTGGAGCGAGTAGCCCTGGGTTACGATCCCCATAACCCATTCTGACACATCGGGGATGGCCTGCCAGGCCTCGGCCCGAGTGGCAAGGTGTTGAATGATATCGGGTGACAGACCGCCGTTGAGGGGGTCGTACACCGAGAGGGGTGGAAGAGGAACAGGTGTGGGCCCAGCTGTCACTTGGAGCATGTTTCCCACGCCCGGAATTAAACGAGGCGGAGGGGAAATTACTCGTGGGAGCTTTTGGGGCTGTCCGGTCGCAACAGGACGATCCCCCATCCTCTTCCTTCCTGACAAATCAGGACGACTTCGGAGGCACCGGGTCCAGCACAATCTTGGGCCGGGGTCCCTGGCGTCTCGGGAAGGGAGGGCGCTTCGTAGGGCGCGAGCGCTGGCGATGCTCCTTGGGTGGCGCTGCCTGTGTTGCGGGTGGAGCTGGCTTGTTCTGCTGAGTCGGCGCAGTCCTGGGGTGGCTGGACGCAGAAGCAGAGCTGGAGCGCTTCGGCAAGAAATGCCTCATAGCCTGAGACGATTCCTGCGCAGCAGTAAAGCGCTCGGTGAAGCCGTCCACTGCAGGCCCGAAGAGACCAGAGGGAGAGACCAGGGCGTCTAAGAAGGCCATCTTGTCCAGGTCCTTGATCTCCGTTAGGTTGAGCCACAGGTGGCGCTCCAACACTACCAGGCTGGCCATGGAACGCCCGATGGCCTGGGCCGTGGCCTTCGTGGCTCGCAGGGCAAGGTCGGTGGCGCTGCGAAGGTCCTTGAAAGCCGGCGCGTCAATTCTCGTCCAGCGAGCGGAGGAGTTTGGCCTGGAAGACCTGAAATATGGCCATTGTATGGAGCGCGGAGGCAGCCTGGCCCGCCGAGGTGTAAGCCCGTCCAGCCAAAGTAGAGGTGGTCCGACAGGGCTTGGAAGGAAGGGCCCTCTTAGTCTTCCGTCCCACAGCCGCGGGAGGGCAGAGGTGAGCAGCCACCGCTTCGTCTAGGGGTGGCAGGTGCTCGTATCCCTTCTCTTCGGCGCTGTCGACGGTGGTGAGGGCGGAGCGGTGCGTTGTGTGAAGGCGGGCGGAATACGTGAGCTCCTCGTGGACCTCAGGAAAAAAAGGCGCTGAGCGCTGGCGAGGTGCTTGGCAGCGGCCTGGCAGGAACCACTCGTCCAGGCGGCTGCGAGACAGCTCCTCTGGAGGGGCCCACTCGAGGTCCAGCTCTTCCACGGCTCTGGACAGGATGCGGAAAAGCTAGGCATCCATGCCCTGGCCGTGCTCAATGGGCTCCAAGGGAGGCGGGGGAGCGGGGTCATCCGGCTCGCCAGCCCATCCTTCCGCTTCGGAAGCCGCAAGTGACATGGAGTCATCCTGCTCGTCGTCTGTTCCTCCGAATGAGACGAGGTCACTTGCTTCGGCAGAGGGACGCTGCTCAAGGCGAGAGAACAAGACGGGAGAGAGTTCCCTCGGAGGAGAAGGCGAGGCACGCGGGGGCTGGGCCAGCGTGAAGCCGCGGGTGAAGCTCTCAGGCGGCGCGCCGGATGGCAGCAGGGGACGCACAGGAAGCGGCCGGGAGCGGGAAGCGGGAGGCGGCGGCTCGACGACGGCGCTGAAGCTGCAGTCAGTGAGGGCGCCGGCGCTGTCCTCAACCGGCGAGTCCAGGCGAGTCCGCTGCGGGAGCCTCTTCAGACGGCGGCGAGAGCTGTCAGGAAGGCGGCAAGCTTCTTCGGCTTCAGGCGGAGATCAGCGAAGAGAAGTAGAGGTCGTCGCTGAAGGAGAAAACACTGAAATCCTATGGCGAAACGCCTGCTTATATAGCCCCTAACCCCGCCCATTTCGGCGGGAATATTCGCGCGCTTTGTCGCCATAGGCCGCGCAGCTATGCCGCGCCGTCATTGGTTCAACAACTTGTCTATGAGTGAACCAATGATGATGCAGTTACACTGCGTTATTGAAAAAGGCTTCAGCAGCGGGGAAAAAGGGAGACCTTTCCCCATACGCAGTACGAGTGAAGTATCGAAAGGGAACTGTAGTTTGTGTTCTGAAGATGAATGAAGGTCTTACAGGTGTAGGATGACATGAGGGTGAGTTATTAATTACAGAATTTTTACACAACAACAATAAATTAAACAATAATAAAGCAAAATCAACAACTAGCAAAATACACACACATACACACAAAAAAGGCACAGATCAATTCAGATATCTACAGACTAAAGCCGGGCACACATTTAATGACTAGCTGAAACATTCTAAGACTGAGCTCAACACACAGTGATTGTTTCCTTTGACTGAAGCATTTTAAATACATGGAATTTGAACACCTACTGTAATTGCCGACTGAACGCAACTGGCTCTGACTGGACACGTTTGAGTGCGATCTGCTGTAAGTATCAATTTACATCCATAATCAGCCTTACAATCGTTAAGTTTGTGCATGGCTTAAGAAGAGTAAGAAAATAGGCACACCAGAAGCAAATCATTATATAAAAAGGGCTAATTTAAGAAAAACAGTAAATGATTAAATTACAAATGGTTTGGTAGTAATAAAATGTAGGTAGAAATACATTGCGAATCAAGATATTTGATCTCTTTCAGCCTCATTATATTACTAAAATCTGAGTTTGAGATAAAGGATATAAAGGGTTTCCAAATATTCTCAAATAAGGACAATTTACCTTTTAAAATATGTGACCCGTCACGGAATCCAGGGACACAAGTCGGCAGCACAACTCTCGAGCAAAATGAGAAAGAAGCATTTTTTTTCAAAATTGGTGATTTTCGTTTTTTTGCACAATCTGTTAGTTGAGATCATGAAGAAGCCTTTCCGTGTTTGAGATAGCAGTATTGGTATATTTAAAAGCGTACATTTTGAGTTTGAAATCGGCTTGTTTTTCGGAGATTCTAGCACGCAGTAGGGGCGTGTCATTGTCTGTGTGTATTTCCATATTGGGAAGCGTGGCTACTTATTATGCAGCGCTCTGGCCGGCTCTAGCTGATATCAAAATTCAATGAAGAACCGTGGCCGTTACACCGAAAATGTTTTGAAGTACTTCTTCGACAAGCCGGATGCTTATGAACAAGCGCTCACTGATTCTGAAGACGATCTGAGCGACGATGAAAGCGGCATAATAAGACATTACCTCTCTGGAGTCGGGTAACGCGCCGGCGCGTTTTGCAGGTTTTTTTCACATTGCAGCAAAACAGACTTAAAATACTCCATCATATTTTGTCATAGAGACATAAGTAATATATCAATTGAAACTATAGAATGTCTTCTTTTATTTGTGTACACTCAGAGTAAAAACAAAATGTTGTGCTTTTTGAAAAATAAAGAAAACTAACATGATGCGTGATCTCTCATCTCCCTCTGAACGAAGTCCAATCTGATAGTTCTCAGAAAATGAACTGTAACTTAGTGAATACTAATCATAAAAAAATTATACTTATGTCTGAAAAAACGTTGAAATGTCAAGTTTTAAAATGTGTAAGTCAAATCGAAAACAAACCTTCTGTGTTTATGTAATCTGTATGAAAAGAGAGTCATGTCAGAAGTCCGTGATTCAGCTCATTATCCGCTAATGCGGCCACGCCCACGGAGCCAGCGCTATTCAGACGCAAATTCAGTCAATACATGCATTCATCGCCTCAATCGTGTATTTATTGTCTTGAAAAGTGTTTTGAATAGCCATAGTTAGCGATCTCTGGCCTCTGTTAGTCCAGTTATTTCCTGGATTGCCTATTCTTCTTTAACAGGCTTCTCAGGTGAGAACATTTCATTTCATGATTAGTGACCAAAATGATCACGGTTATCACAGAATCCTGTTCAAAAAGTCAATTCACCAAGTTTTATGTGGAAAACCAGCAAATAAAAAATAAAATTAGCATCAATATGTACTTTTTCTTTACATAAACATTAAAATAATAACATTAAAAATGATGGGCAGATTTTAAAGGAGTGTCTTGCAACATGTTATCTACAATGCACAAGTTCAAATAGAGTTTTGACAAAAAAGTCACATATTTCAGCCTCTAAATCATTTTTATAAAAGTAAAAAAAAAAAATTACTGACATTTACAATGCACATTAACCTTTATTATTAATAGTATGCGGTCCATGCAGCTTTACAGGGGGTATGGCTTATCTAAATGAGATGTAAATGAGCCCTATTGTCACTCCCAGCAGGTGAGAACAGGCGAGAACTGCAACTTTAGAGGCGTTTTTCTCCCTATAGAGCTTTCTTGAGTGCCTACCTTCAAATGGCCATAACTTCTCCAAATATTATCAGATTTCCATGTGTCACACATCGTTGGAAAGCTTGGAGACTGCACTTTCAGAATCTGTGAATAACTCAAAATGCCCCAAAACCGACTTGTGTCCCTACTTTCCGTGACTGGTCACATATATTTAATCTTTTCCATTGACAAACAAAAAGACATATTATTGATCCACTGTACAACAGATGGCCTTTGCACTTCTTTCCAATACATAGCTATTAGACGCTTTGCTTGAAGTGTACGCGTCAATAAGCTTACGAGTGCTGCTACAGTACAATATTTTCAGGAAAAATTCCCAAAATAAAAATTTCTGGATTAATTTGAAGATTAACAGATACCATCTGAAAAATGTGTAAAACTACCTCTTTCCAAAACTCCTGCACTTTAGGACAATCCCACATGTAATGCAAAAGTGTTACTCACTGTTCTGTTGTGTTGTGTTTGTTCTGTGGAACACACACACACACACACACACACACACACACACACACACACACACACACACAGAAAAGATATTTAGAAATGTCTTAGTCTATACAATGAATGCCAGTGCAGTGCAAAACAACACAGTACCCCACTGACATTATTCACTGTACCGAAAAAAGTTAAAGTAAATGATAATTATTATTATTTTATTTTTTTATTTTCTCTTTAATACTATAAATAACACATTTAGGTTGATTTACCTGAAAAGTATGAACACTGTGGCTGTGTTTGTCAAAACATTGCTCAATTGCTTTGAAAATACTGACCAGCCTGACATAACAGTTCAGCCAATGGTGTGAGTTCGTGTTTGACCAATGGCAGATGAGGAGAATGTTCTGAGAAACCTGTGTGGAAACAGTTTTATTTTTTAAAGAATTTGCTCAATTTTCTCCATGATAATTTAATGCTATACTAGTAGTCTCATAATAGGTGTGAGCTAACATAAATGAGCTGACACTAACCCTTCCAGAATAGACTATTTCTAATCTGTGGTGAGGCTCATGAGCTTGCAGAACATCAGAGCTATTTAAGATGTCTTTGCATGCCACAGAAACAAGGTATCTGACCACATGCAATGAGATCTGGGCCCACCACAGGAAACCAAGCCTCCTGAGAAGGATAGAAACCATCTTTCCACTGAAAAGTGTTTGGTGTTTGTCACATTTAACAAATCAATCTCCAAAAACTTCACACATACAATCAACACAGTGTGTTGTTAGGAAATAAAATGTTTATTAACCAAGTTCTTGCTTCACACCTCCAAAAATACATTTCATCCAAGGCAGAAATTTGGAAATTTGGGTGTAGACATTCAGTATTGTCTTAGAAAGTTACAGGCTGTGAATGAAACTGAACTGCTACACCAGAATATACTTTGTAAGCTACCTGACAAAATCCTCCACAACCATCCTTGAGGTGGAGTACGTTTTCCCTCAGTACTTCTGACATTTTTTTTATCAGTAATTGTGACCTCCATCTCCATAAGTTAAGCACTCGCTGTACGAACACAACTGGCTCTGACTGGATGCGTTTGAGCGCGAGTCGTAAGTATCAATTTACATCCATAATCAGCCTTACAATCATTAAGTTTGTGCATGGCTTAAGAAGAGTAACAAATTAGGCATACAAGAAGCAAATCATTACATAAAAAGGAGTAATTTAAGAAAAACATTAAATGATTAAATTACTAATAAAATGTGGTTGGAAATATATTGCGAATCAAGATTTATCTCTTTCAGCCTCATTATATTACTAAAATCTGAGTTTGAGATAAAGGATATAAAGGTGTAGTAATGTTCAAAGTTCGTGGGGAAGGAAGAGGACAAGGGTCGGCTTTTGACTGCTGACTGAGCTTTATTTAGTGTATATGAAAAATGTCCAACAAAAGTCTGTGCACCGCACAACAACGAAAATAAACAATCCACAACAGGGCTTCACTCCAGAACGATATAAACAATCCACAATAGGGCTTCTCTCCAGTGCTGTTGTCGTGCTCAGTGTCTCAGTCAGCAGTCCCTCTCTCTCTCGCACACTCCTGCTTCTCCTGGCGTTTTATCCTGTCTCCGCGCCAATTACTGGAATGAGAAACAGGTGTTCTTAATTTACATTTAACCCACTCGCTTACCACGCGTCTCCCGACACTCTCTCCAGTTGCAGACCTCGCTGAACCACGCCCCCCTCGCCACATACCCCCACCGCTCGACTCAGGCCGGGGAGCCATCCGGCCTGCAGCCCCCCCCCCCATTTCTGGAGAGGAAATCGGCCACAGCCATCTGAACACCCGGCCTGTGGACCACCTTGAACTTAAAGGGCTGTAAAGCTAGATACCAACGGGTGATCCGCGCGTTGGTATCCTGGAGCCACTGCAGAGGAGCGTGGTCCGAACAGAGGGTGAATTCCCGTCCCAGGAGATAATAGCGGAGGGTGAGGACAGCCCACCTAATGGCAAGACATTCTTTTTCTACGGTGCTGTACTTAGCTTCTCTCTTGGAGAGCTTACGGCTAATGTACAGCACCGGCCGTTCCTCCCCCTCTATCTCCTGGGACAGGACAGCACCCAGCCCTCTGTCCGACGCGTCAGTCTGCAACAAAAAGGGGAGAGAAAAATCAGGAGAATGAAGCAGTGGCCCGCCACATAGAGCAGCCTTCACTTGGGTAAAGGCCTGCTGGCACAGCTCCGTCCACTGGACCGTATCTGGTGCATCCTTTTTAGTTAGATCAGTCAACGAGCTGGTGAGGTCCGAATAATTAGGTACAAACCTTCTATAATATCCCGCCAGCCCGAGGAACTGTCTAACCTCCTTTTTGGTCTTGGGGCGCGGACAAGTCGCAATTGCTGCGGTCTTATCAATTTGGGGACGCACCTGTCCATGCCCCAAGTGGAAGCCCAGATACCTTACTTCCACGCGCCCAATTGCACACTTCTTCGGGTTGGCCGTGAGCCCAGCTCCTCTCAGCGATCTCAGGACGGCCCTCAAATGCTGCATATGCCGCTGCCAGTCATTACTGAAGATAATAATATCATCCAGATAGGCAGCAGCATATGCACCATGGGGCCGCAAAATTTTATCCATGAGCCGCTGAAAGGTAGCCGGTGCCCCGAACAGCCTGAATGGAAGTGTAAAAAATTGGTGCAATCCAAACGGCGTCGTGAAAGCTGTCTTTTCTTTGGATAATGGCGACAAGGGGATCTGCCAATATCCCTTTGTTAAGTCCAGTGTCGAATAAAATCGAGCCGTACCGAGCCGGTCAAGCAGTTCGTCCACCCGTGGCATTGGATACGCGTCGAATTGCGATAGTCCACACAGAACCGAACTGAGCCGTCCGTTTTGGGAACCAAAACTATCGGGCTCGCCCAGTTACTGCTGGACTCTTCTATTACTCCCATTTCAAGCATTGCCCCTAATTCTGCCTGAACTACCTTTTTTTTGTGTTCAGGCAACCTATACGGCCGGCTGCGAACCACCACGCCCGGCTCTGTCTCGATGTGGTGCTGAATGAGGTCAGTACGGCCCGGTAGGGGAGAAAACACGTCAGCAAACTCTGCTTGTAACTTAGTTAAATCAGTGAGCTGGGAGGGCGAGAGGTGATCTCCCCCTGGAGCCAGAGCGAGGGATTGTTTTTTGACATTCGCCTCTGGCCCGAGATCATCCTCCCCGCTAATCACCGTCGCCAGCATCACTGATTCTGCCTCATTCCATTTTTTAAGGAGGTTGAGGTGGTAAATTTGACGTGCTCCTCTCCTATCCGACCGTATTACCTCATAATCGAGATCCCCAATTTGCCGTGTAACCTCAAACGGTCCTTGCCACTTTGCCAATAATTTTGAGCTTGAAGTAGGGAGCAATACAAGCACTTTATCTCCCGGTGAAAATTTGCGTAAGTTAGTTCCCCTGTCATACAGCTGGCTCTGTTTGTGTTGGGCTTGTAACAAATTCTCCATGGATAGCCGCCCCAGAGTGTGGAGTTTTGCTCTCAAGTCCATCACATACTGAATTTCGTTTTTGGCCTGAGACGGTCCGTCCTCCCAAGTCTCTCTTAGGACATCCAGCACCCCGCGGGGCTGGCGTCCAAAGAGAAGCTCGAAGGGGGAAAACCCCGTGGAGGCTTGCGGGACTTCTCGTACTGCGAATAACAGGGGTTCTAGCCACTTATCCCAATTTTTGGCGTCTTCCCTAACGAACTTACGAACCATGGATTTAAGCGTGCGGTTAAAACGTTCGACCAGCCCGTCCGTTTGTGGGTGAAAGACGCTGGTACGAATCGATTTAACGCCCAGCAATTCGTAAAGTTCGCGTAACGTGCGTGACATAAACGCCGTGCCCTGATCAGTGAGGATTTCTTTCGGAATCCTCACTCGGGAGATTAAACTAAACAGTGCGTCCGCAACACTCTTAGCGGAAATGTTGCGGAGAGCCACTGCTTCAGGGTATCGCGTTGCATAATCCACAATGACTAACGCAAAGCGATGCCCCCTTGCTGATCGCTCTAATGGCCCGATGAGGTCCATACCAATTCTTTCGAAGGGGACCTGCATTAATGGGAGGGGGCGCAAAGGCGCTTTTGGAGCGGCCGGTGGATTCACCAACTGACATTCACGACAAGACGCACACCACCTGCGCACGTTCTCGTGAATGCCCGGCCAAAAGAATCGGGTCATGAGGCGATTTAGTGTTGCCGTTTGTCCTAAGTGACCAGCCATTGGATTAGAATGAGCCGCGTGGAAAAGCATTTCCCTGCGGCTCTTTGGAACTAATAACTGGGTTGTATCCTCCTTTGTCTGAGTGTCTTGGGTCACTCGATACAACCTATCCTTTATGATCGCAAAATACGGATAATTCAGTGGGCGTCCAGGCTGGAGAGGCTGACCATCGATAGTGCTGACCTTTTCAAAAGCGTGTTTTAACGTCTCATCCTGAGACTGCTCCAGGGGGAAGTCATCGCGGTCCGAAAGAATTAGTCTCCCGATTTCGCTCTGTTCCCCTGAGGCAGTACTCATTGGTCCCTGGTCAGTCTCCCCCACCTGTACGCGCACATCCTTACCTGGCGAATTTTTATTCCAAGAGGCATCCGAGCACAAACAACCCAATAATTTATTAAACGCAGGCCAATTCGTTCCCAAAATTATCGGATGCCGGAGGTGCGGGTTAACTGCCACCTCAACATTATGCTTTTGTCCCCTAAATTGGATAATGACTGGCACTATAGGATATTTCACCACATCCCCGTGCACACACCGGACCCTAACCATGCGGCTTGTATCCAATGCCCCGGATGAAATCAGGCTTTGATGCACCGAGGTTTGGTTACATCCTGAGTCCACCAAAGCCTGATAGGTACCCCCCTTGATACTCACAGGAATTTGGTACCCGCCAGCTTGACCAGGGGCGGCCTGCGGAACATCCGGGACCCGGATCAACGTCCCGACCTCCATAATCGGACACCTGTCCACGAAATGCTCCGGGTCCCCGCAACGCCAACAGGCCGGCCCAGACCTGCCCGCCGCTCTCGTGGCAGGGAGAGGGTTAAATGGTTGGCGCGGAGAGAGGGGAGAAGCAGGAGTGGGGTCCAGCCCGGGGCGGGACATGAGGAGGGCCGGGCGGACGAGACCTGGGGAGAGGGACAGGCTTAGAGAGAGAGGAGGATGAGGGAAGAGAAGGAGAGAGAGAGGCAGATGGAAGGGGTTCGCCGACCCCTGGGCACGCCACCATGTGGTCCTCCGCCAGGTGGATGGCCGAGTCCAGCGACGTGGGACGGTGGCACTGGACCCACTCGGCTGTTCTTCTGGGCAGCCGAGTTATGAACTGCTCCAGCACCACCAGATCGATGACTTGCTCCACGTCGCCTCCCTCGGCCAGGAGCCATTTGCGGCAGGAGTCCCGGAGCTGTTGGGCCATCACGAAGGGCCGGCCGGACTCGCCTAACTCCAGTGAGCGGAACCGTTGGCGATGCTGTTCTGGGGTCCGGCCGACCCGCTGAAGTATGGCCCTCTTCAGGTCGTCGAAGACCAGGAGGTTCTGTACGGGCAGCTGCTGCGCTGCCACCTGCGACTCACCCGAGAGCAGTGGGATGAGTCGCATGGGCCACTGATCCCGGGGCCAACCTGAAACCTCCGCGGACTTCTCGAAAAGGTCCAGGAAGGCCTCCGGGTCATCCAGCGGGCCCATCTTGTTGAGGGGAAGATGGTGGGCGCAGCCAGCTGTTCGGTGGTCTCCGTACGAACCTCCCAGTCGATCCAGCTCCGGAACCTCTCGCGGTCTTCCTGCTGGACCTGAAGGATGGCCTGGAAGCGCCGCTCCTGATCCGAGCGGAGGTTCAGCAGGGCTTGATGTTGGTCTTGGTGTAAGACCGCGAGGGATGTTATGATGTCTGCAAACAGCACGGCGGAGGGCGTTTGCATGGCGGCGGCTCCCTTCTTCCTTCCCGGGTTTCGGCACCAGTGTAGTAATGTTCAAAGTTCGTGGGGAAGGAAGAGGACAAGGGTCGGCTTTTGACTGCTGACTGAGCTTTATTTAGTGTATATGAAAAATGTCCAACAAAAGTCTGTGCACCGCACAACAACGAAAATAAACAATCCACAACAGGGCTTCACTCCAGAACGATATAAACAATCCACAATAGGGCTTCTCTCCAGTGCTGTTGTCGTGCTCAGTGTCTCAGTCAGCAGTCCCTCTCTCTCTCGCACACTCCTGCTTCTCCTGGCGTTTTATCCTGTCTCCGCGCCAATTACTGGAATGAGAAACAGGTGTTCTTAATTTACATTTAACCCACTCGCTTACCACGCGTCTCCCGACACTCTCTCCAGTTGCAGACCTCGCTGAACCACGCCCCCCTCGCCACAAAAGGGTTTCCAAATATTCTCAAATAAGGACAATTAACCTTTTAAAATATATTTAATCTTTTCCATTGACAAACAAAAAGACATATAATTGATCCACTGTACAACAGATGGCCTTTCCACTTCTTTCCAATACATAGCTATTAGACGCTTTGCTTTAAGTGTACGCATCAATAAGCTTACGAGTGCTGCTACAGTACAATATTTTCAGGCAAAATTAATAAAAATAAAAATTTCTGGATTAATTTGAAGATTAACAGATACCATCTGAAAAATTTGTAAAACTACCTCTTTCCAAATCTTCTGCACTTTAGGACAATCCCACATGCAACGCAAAAGTGTTACTCACTGTTCTGTTGTGTTGTGTTTGTTCTGTGGAACACACACACACACACACACACACACACAGAAAAGATATTTAGAAATGTCTTAGTCCATACAATGAAAGCCAGTGCAGTGCAAAACAACATTGTACCCCACTGACATTATTCACTGTACCGAAAAAAAGTTAAAGTAAATTGTTATTATTATTATTATTATTATTATTATTTTTAATTTTCTCTTTAATACTATAAATAATACATTTATGTTGATTTACCTTAAAAGTATGAACACTGTGGCTCTGTTTGTCAAAACATTGCTCAGTTGCTATGAAAATACTGACCAGCCTGACATAATAGTTCAGCCAATGGTGTGAGTTTGTGTTTGACCAATGGCAGATGAGGAGAATGTTCTAAGAAACCTGTGTGGTTTATTTTTCAAAGAATTTTCTCCATGACAATTTAATGCTATACAATCTCATAATAGGTGTGAGCTAACATAAATGAGCTGACACTAACCCTTCCAGAATAGACTATTTCTAATCTGTGGTGAGGCTCATGAGCTTGCAGAACATCAGAGCTATTTAAGATGTCTTTGCATGCCACAGAAACAAGGTATCTGACCACATGCAATGAGATGTGGGCCCACCACAGGAAACCAAGCCTCCTGAGAAGGATCGAAACCATCTTTCCCCTGAAAAGTGTTTGGTGTTTTTCACATTTAACAAATCAATTTCCAAAAACTTCACACATACAATCAACACAGTGTGTTGTTAGGAAATAAAATGTTTGTTAACCAAGTTCTTGCATCACACCTCCAAAAATACATTTTATCCAGGACAAAAATTTGGAAATTTTGGTGTAGACATTCAGTAATGTAGATGAGTCACAGTTGTTTGCCTGATTGAATGACACAACACCTTTGTTGCACACCAAAGGTCCTCCAGAATCACCCTGAGAATTGAACTGCTACACTAATTGTGATTTGACCAGAATATACTAACCTGACAAAATCCTCCATGACCACCCGCGCACACCATAGAGTACGTTTTCCCTCAGTACTTCTGACATGCTTTTTTGTCAGTAATTGTGACTTCCATCTCCATTAAGTTTAGCACTTGCTGTACCATTAAGACGTTTGTTTGGAGTTCCCCTGAGCCCTGCATTCATGCAGAGTTGAACAGAGTTCCCTCTAATTTAAATATATTCGTTCAAGGTAACCTGTGTCGAGTGCATCCTTATAACACAGCAGCAGGTTACAATTGGTCTTCATGTCCTTATCTTTCTTTGGTATGGAGATTCTGTTGCCTTTGTTGCTCTTTTTGACCGTTATGTATATTGTAGCTACAGCAAGTAATTTAATCCTGAGAAATTTCTTAGTAATTTCTTAATCCTGAGAAATTTTTATCGACAAATTATACTTTTCAGGATAATGGGACAACTAGTTATGCTAGTATTTTATAATTTAGGTATAATTAATTAAAGTCCCCCTGTGGTGATAATCAAGTGTTTAATGTTGTTTATATGTCTATGTGGTGTTTGTAATATGCTTTAAGACAAACCATGTGCAAATTCATAAGTCAACACCATTGCTGAGAATTTTCTCTTTTAAACTGCAGTGATCTAAAGTTTGAAATCGCTGGTGTTTCTTACATCACAAACTACCTTGTAACCAATCACGTCAATGTGCCAGCGGCTTTAGCAAATCATTAACTATGACTGCTCTGAAGCAGGAGAGTCTCAAGAGGAGCCACGTTATCCCGGTATATTTTTCTGTTTGATGTGTATGATGTATATTACGATGTTATGATGAACTATATGTCTTTCTCTACTGACGTTCTGAGTTGTTCAAAGCGTTTATAAGGATAATGATTTTATTGATAGTTTTTATTGATAGTTTGTGTAACATTGTGCAGTGTTTACCTCAGTAAGTTGACCGAGTGGATCTCTGAGTTGGTGTGAGTGAGTGGAGGTGGGGCTAATGAGCATATTCATGGAACCCTGTATACTAAATGAAGCAGGGGCGTAGAGTTACATTCAAGCTATTTTAAGGCATGAAGATTTTTTTCATAGGAATTTTTTTTAAATATGTCATTTTATAGTATTAATGTGTTCAAATCATCATAATTGAATTGCAATTGTAATGTCATCAAAATACATTTGAATTTTATGCTGAGTGCCCAAGTGGGAAAAAAAGTACACATGCATAATGTATTTAAAGTGCTATATTTTTGCGCACTAATTTTGTACATAATACACTAAAAATGAGCTGAAGAAACTGTCACCATCCACATCCATCCATCATAAACATATTCCACATGCTTTATCAATGCTGTCATGAATTCCCACACCACTATATAATTTAATACACAAACTTGAAACAGAAGATGTTACCCTTTCCTCATTCCCTGCATTGTTGGGCATTTTTTTTCAACATGACAATGAGGATATTTATTCGCCCAAGGTGAAATTTGTCATGAACTTGTACTCTTCGTGCCAAGAAGGGTCAGAGCAGTATATTCAAAATTATGGAGGGCATACTAAGTACTAGAATATTATACATTTGTTTAATTAAAGCTAGGGTGTTAATTTAATTGGCCAATTTACTTATTTTATGGCTATTAATGACATATAATTTGTATGTTTTTATTATGTTTATGTTTAATACATTTGAGTTTTGCGATCTTATTAGTGATCATAAAGAAAATAGAAAACCTTTTGTATTTGTTCAGAGGGGGTGTACTCATTTATGCTGTGCACTGTATAATGTGCCACAAATACATTTACTTATAATAAAGTAAATACATTGTGCTTAAGTATACTATTTTTTCACTAGAATAGATCTCTAAGACTTGCCAATTTTTTAAATAACTTTTTGTAGGAAGATTTTACAAAGCTCTTTATTTTACAACTCAAATCCTGGAGGATTTACCAGGCTTTAGTTAAAAGCAGCACAGTTTATGATATCATTTTGAAATATGTTTTTGGGTTCGGATATACTATAATTTTGATCAACAGTTTTGGATATTTCAGTTTTTCCCTATTAAAGAGATATGAGTCTACAGGCATGACTGGATAGTGAGGGTGTTACCTAAATTATATATGGCTGTGACAGTGAGAACACTTTGACTATAATTGATGCTTGCCATGTGATACTTTTATTGAAAGAACGTTTATGGAAGAATTCAAGAATAACATTTCTTCCTTTTTTAGTTTCCATGAAGTCACTTAACATTTCCAATTACTGTACGGATCCATTGAATATATGCTGAAATCTTAGTGTACACATTAGGATGCTCAGGTGAATTACAGTGACGATGTGAACCAAAAGATGTGATACCAACAGCAGTGTCTCCACAAACCAAAGGACCTCCTGAATCCCCCTGTTAAGAAACACAGATCAACACATCAGTAGTGAAACCAGTTCATACATTACCATAAAGTCTGTGAATCATCTTTTGTACGTACAAAGCATGTTCCACCATAGCCATATACACAGATCATCTGTGAGGCCGAGTAAAATGCTCCCCATCTACAGCTACATTCGTTGTTATTCATTACGGACACTTTTGCCTCCATCAGAAGATTGCTCATTGAGCCACCAGTCAGCATTCCCCAGCCGGCAACACTACAGGCTGCTTTGACGTCTTCTCCTTCATTTGGTAATGGTATCACTCCAACCGTGTTGTTTAGATTGACTTTTTTCTCTAGCTGTAATTAAAAAACACAACAATTTTTAATAAACAATGTTTTATAAGACTGAAGTTTGTTAGGTTATACTGTTGTTTTTGAGGTTATTACAGAAGCTGAAAAGGCAAAGTGGAGATTTTTAATTTATTATTATTTTTATTTTATGCTGTGTATAATTTTTCAGGTTTTCTGCCTTTTTTTGCCCATTTTTTGTTGCTAAACAGAGTAATAAATCAATAATGTAGAAAACAGACTCAAAGAGGCACTTGGCCATTTACAGAGAAATTATTAAATCCCTTCAGTATTTTTTAAAGCAAGAAATTCAAACAAAGTGGTTTGTGCTACTGTTTCCTGACTGATATTATTTTGAAAAACTAAATATATTACAGATTGCTACCTTCAAAAGCATGATGTCAGCATCATGTCGACAAGGATTGGATTTATATTTTGGATGAGGGATGTAGGACTTCACTCTGATGTGATCTGAACTCTTGCTGTCCCTTAAGTCATGAGCACCAACAACAACCATCAGAATATTAAGTCTGTTGAAAGAGCGTATTGGAAATGGTAATTTATGTCATAACTGATATACAGGTTGCACTTCAGTCCTTATCAGTCAAAAGTAATTTTAACTCAACATTGCATTGTACACTAAACAATCTCTTACCCGTTCCAGCAATGTGCAGCAGTCAGGACAAACTGATCAGAAATGAGGAATCCTCCACAGAAATGGTGCCCATATGCCTGAAGAGAAACCATGTAAGGTCTGGAGTGGGGTCTGACTTCATTGCCATTCACTATACTCACATTCACATGAGCTGAGAGAGAGATAGTGCTGTTAGTCAACTTATTCAGCACATACCAATTAAACACTTGTAAAAGTCATCGTAATATGCTGTTAAATAATCAGTCTCACCAGTGAAGGTCAGGTGTGGCAGCAGAGAGGCCAACAGGAGCAGAGAGATGATGATGGTCATGATGAAGACGATCAGTGAGCTCTCACTGGCTAAACATGGTATTAATATACTTCAAAGGTGGGTGGAGTCACTGAGCTGACTGTTACTTACTTCTTTTTTTTAATATTGTAGTATGATCAACACGATTAGAAGTATTGTTCTTGTTAATCCTTGTGGTTTCATTGAAGCTACTGATGGTTTGGATGATAAGAATTAAGAATGTAAGCATGCATTTTGAATATTTTACATTTCATAACCATATATATCATTAACTGATATAATGTTAGTATGTGCTTTGCACCTTTAAATGCACATCATTGCTCATTTTCTAACCAATCATTACATGTCACCTGAGTATATAAGTTCTGTTTCCACCCACTATCGTGTTCGCAGATACCATCGCCGGCGTTCACCCCCCATCCTCCCCACCACCACCAGGTCGGTCCCTGTCCATACAATGGGGGTAGGCTCTGCCCCTGCCTTCATCTTCAGGCAGGGGGCGTTTCTCAATGTCAAGGATACTTCCTTGGCAGGACTGGTCCTTCCAAGTCACTTCCTTCAGAGGCTAGGCGAGGCTCCTCTTTAACATTCAGAGAACACGTAAATGGAACAGACTAGCAAGTGCACGTCATTGCGTGATTACCCCCCGGTAAACAGCTGTTTGTTTTCTATAAGGAGACGTATGAACGCCTCCGTTTGTTCCTTGGTCCCTGTTAAAAAATACGAGAAAGCTATGAATAACGCTGTGAATGGTATAATGGTATAATATTAACGTTAAATTACTTTGGACAACTTAACTAGTTATTTATAAAGGAAATACTGGTGACGGCAACCAAGCTAACAATTGTTAAATGACGGTCCGGTTCAGTTAGCCATCAATAACGTAATTTGTATTTGTATAATTTATAATATCAATAAGGTAGTAATTTGTACTGGCATTTAAACGTTAAACTTTATTTATCTGACATATTTACTATAGTTATAACAAATGTTTGGTAACGTAAATATACTTACATTTGAAAGCATATTGCCCGCTAACGTCCAACATTTTTTTAAAACATTTTTGAACAAGATCGCAAAGCTGCGTGCATAGGATTGTGGGTGATTTGAGAGCGCGAAGAGCGCGAAGGCTACACATATGCATCCTTTCCTGTGTATGGGATATTTTTCGAACGAAGGACTCAGTCCTTGAAATTCCGAGGATCCTCGACATTGGAACAGTCCTTCGACGGATGTCGATGACGTAGCATCCTCGAAATTCTGGCTTCCGAGGATCCTTCCTTGACATTGAGAAACGCCTAGGATCTCTAAACGTCTGCTACCCTCCGGATTGTACTATGGACGGGGCCTACGCCAAAGAACTTTATCATTTCTTTGATATTTACATTCATACTGTTCAATAAATTGTATTCAAACGTTTCTTTGCTGAGTCTTTCTGGTAGAACCATGATTCTAACTAGGGGTGTAACAATACATCGATATATATCGATACATCGATCTAATGTCTAACGATCCGATGCATCGATGCAATGCGTAAAAAATCGATACCTGTGGGTTATTTATATAGAGGCACCTTTGTTTTAACATTCTCCACATTTTCACACAATATCAGTCTATGCATTATCGCCAACGCATGAATTCTCATTTAAACTACCTTTCAGAACTTGTGAAAGACACTCGGGACAGTAGATGGAACTGTCACTGGCCGATCAGGCCAGTGCTGAATCTTCACGAAAGTTTATAATTTGCTTGTGTTTAAAGCCTTGCAAGCAGTGCGCACACATCTCAAACAGTGTCCGTTAGATCACAACACTGGAGAATAGAGTGCTATGAATCGTTCTTCACAGACACAGTAACTGAAATTAAAACTGTTAAAAGAATATGGTCAATAAACTGCCGCATAAGAGTGCCACGCGCTGTTACTCTGTTTTGCTTCAAGCACATCATTCTGCACACGGGATGCGCATATGTGCTTTGTGCCGCTCTGTATTTATAATAAATTTGCACAATGAAAGAATATTAATAACCTATCTTGTTTTGTCCTACCTATAATATGTTGTTGCTTCATTAAAAACCTGTGCTATACATTTAAAAGAAATTTCTTTTAATTATTATACATTTTGAAATAAATGTTTGTTATATATTTTGGTTGAGTTAATAAAAATTTAACTGGTTGTGTAAAATAGCCTCAAAATATCGAGTTATTAGTTATTCTTAAATTAGGGATGCAAGTGTTTATCATTTTGTCATCAGAGTGACATTTTGACAAAGGATTGTGAGGTTTTAGAGTTTCAATTCGACATAGATGTGAATGGTTTATTTCCTAGTGTTGTGTCTTGTGTGCTTGTGTGTAAAGTTTTGACACAATGAGCCGAAGTTTACCAAAAAGTGTTCAAGCAATAGGCAAAAACTGTATTTCTCACCACATTGTAAAACCATTGAATACATCCATGCCTTTCCAAAGGTTACATTTTGCACTGAAAATCAGAACATATTCTAAATACAATATATTACATGAACAAAAACATTTGTGGAGACAAAACAAAGCATGATTTTAAATGGAAAAAAATAAAATAAAATAAAAAATAGAAAAAACACCTAAGCATCATCTCTTGGCCTAGGTAGATCTGGCCATAGCACTTCATCCACATCACAGGCGATGTCCTAAGACAGCGAGGGAAGGATCTTCTTGAAAGGTGAATCCATCCTTGCACAGACCCTGCATCAAGTCAGGCCTTCTCCATGACGTGAATGAGGCATATCCTGACATAGGGCTGGAGATTGTAAACCTTCCATGCCAAAAAAAAAAAAAACCTCCTCAATGGGTTTAAGCAGGGATAGGCAAGTTCTGTCCTAGAGAGCCGCTGTCCTGCTGAGTTTAGCTCCAACCTTAATCAAACACACCTGAACAAGCTAATCAAGCTCTTCAGGATTACTAAGGCTATAGGCAGCTGAAGGTTTTTTTTCAGGGTTGGAGCTAAACTCTGCAGGACAGCGGCTCTCTAGGACCGAACTCGCCTACCCCTGGGTTTAAGGAAGGGAGAAGTGGAAATTTAGAAATGGAGACCAGAGCAGAGAGGCGGAAATTTATATTGTCCCATATGACAATGTATCTCATCTGCTCTGCATCCATTTGTTCTTCTGCTGTTACGATTTTGTGCAGTCTGTCTAAAATGTGAATATGTGGGCCGTGTTGTAAGGGCCTAAGTTTGCATGCTGTGGAGGACCTCATTCTGCGTGATTGCAACATATATTGTGATGTTACCACCGCGTTGGCCCGGGACATTCAAAATAATTCAAAATGATGTTTCTCCCTCTCCCTCTTACTGCAACATTGCCTTCCATGTTGTTGAAGACACATAAACTCACCTTTTGCCTTTTTATAGTACTTGCACCTGATTGTTGAGTTTACAGTTAAGCACCTAAGTGTCTGCAAACCTGACGGCTGTGTTTGATCAGTTGGTTTATATGCGTGGTATTTTGGACAGCAGTGTCTTGAAATGGCAAAGAAGTGACTTTATGTTAGATTTCTGTGTCTAATGTAGAGAATGTGAGAATGTGCTTATAGTGCAGTTCTGGGCTAAGGTTTTGCTCCTTGAGTGTAGAGTTTCAGTAACTGTGTGTTATTTTTAATTTTACTGTGTCAGCAATCATAAAAAACGGTACTGGTTTTTGATTTTGGTTTTTGTAGTATTGTTTTAAATTTATCTCACCAGTGTGTTAAACTATGTTGTAGTGTGTGTTTTTTTGAGGTCTTGTGTGTGATGTCTGAGGCCAAAGTTTGGTTTTTCAGCAAGAGTGAATGATTTTGAGTGTAGAGCTTCATTTTGACCTGAAAATAGGATGTTTGGGGTATTGGGTGAGACGTTGTGGATTTGTGTTTACTGTTGTGAGAATATGCGGCATAGTTTCAAGAAATGTGTTTAAGCAATCGAGAAAAACTGTAGTTTGTGTTTTGAAGATGAATGAAGGTCTTACAGGTGTAGGATGACATGAGGGTGAGTTATTAATGACAGAATTTTTACACAACAACAATAAATTAAACAACAATAAAGCAAAAACAACAACTACCAAAACACACACATACACACAAAAAAAGGCATATCTACAGATATCTGCAGACTAAAGCCAGGCACACATTTAATGGCTAGCTGAAACATTCTAAGACTGAGCTCAACACACAGTGATTGTTTCCTTTGACTGAAGCATTTTAAATACATGGAATTTGAACACCTACTGTAATTGCCGACTGAACGCAACTGGCTCTGACTGGACACGTTTGAGCGCGATCAGTCGTAAGTATCAATTTGCATCCATAATCAGCCTTACAATCATTAAGTTTGTGCATGGCTTAAGAAGAGTAAGAAAATAGGCACACCAGAAGCAAATCACTATATAAAAAGGGCTAATTTAAGAAAAACAGTAAATGATTAAATTACAAATGGTTTGGTAGTAATAAAATGTAGGTAGAAATACATTGTGTACGCGTCAATAAGTTTACGAGTGCTGCTACAGTACAATATTTTCAGGAAAAATTTCCAAAATAAAAAATTCTGGATTCATTTGAAGATTAACAGATACCATCTGAAAAATGTGTAAAACTACCTCTTTCCAAAACTCCTGCACTTTAGGACAATCCCACATGTAATGCAAAAGTGTTACTCACTGTTCTGTTGTGTTGTGTTTGTTCTGTGGAACACACACACACACACACACACACACACACAGAAAAGATATTTAGAAATGTCTTAGTCCATACAATGAAAGCCAGTGCAGTGCAAAACAACATTGTACCCCACTGACATTATTCACTGTACCGAAAAAAGTTAAAATAAATGTTTTTTTTTTTTTTTCTCTTTAATACTATAAATAACACATTAAGGTTGATTTCCCTGAAAAGTATGAACACTGTGGCTGTGTTTGTCAAAACATTGCTCAATTGCTATGAAAATACTGACCAGCCTGACATAACAGTTCAGCCAATGGTGTGAGTTTGTGTTTGACCAATGGCAGATGAGGAGAATGTTCTGAGAAACCTGTGTGGAAACAGTTTTATTTTTTAAAGAATTTGCTCAATTTTCTTCATAATTTAATGCTATACTAGTAGTCTCCTAATAGGTGTGAGCTAATATAAATGAGCTGACACTAACCCTAACACTTCCAAGTAAGAATAGACTATTTCTAATCTGTGGTGAGGCTCATGAGCTTGCAGAACATCAGAGCTATTTAAGATGTCTTTGCATGCCACAGAAACAAGGTGTCTGACCACATGCAATGAGATGTGGGCCCACCACAGGAAACCAAGCCTCCTGAGAAGGATAGAAACCATCTTTCCCCTGAAAAGTGTTTGGTGTTTGTCACATTTAACAAATCAATCTCCAAAAACTTCACGCATACAATCAACACAGTCTGTTGTTAGGAAATAAAATGTTTGTTAACCAAGTTCTTGCATCACACCTCCAAAAATACATTTCATCCAAGGCAGAAATTTGGAAATTTTGGTGTAGACATTCAGTAATATAGATGAGTCGCAGTTGTTTGCCTGACTGAATGAAACAACACCTTTGTTGCACACCAAAGGTCCTCCAGAATCACCCTGAGAATGGAGAAAGTTACAGGCTGTGAATAAAATTGAACTGCTACACCAGAATATACTTTGTAGGCTACCTGACAAAATCCTCCACAACCATCCTTGAGGTGGAGTACGTTTTCCCTCAGTACTTCAGACATGCTTTTTTATCAGTAATTGTGACCACCATCTCCATAAGTTAAGCACTCGCTGTACGAACACAACTGGCTCTGACTGGATGCGTTTGAGCGCGACCAGTCGTAAGTATCAATTTACATCCATAATCAGCCTTACAATCATTAAGTTTGTGCATGGCTTAAGAAGAGTAACAAAATAGGCACACCAGAAGCAAATCATTACATAAAAAGGAATAATTTAAGAAAAACAGTAAATGATTAAATTACTAATAAAATGTGGGTGGAAATATGTTGTGAATCAAGATATTTGATCTCTTTCAGCCTCATTATATTACTAAAATCTGAGTTTGAGATAAAGGATATAAAGGGTTTCCAAATATTCTCAAATAAGGACAATTAACCTTTTAAAATATATTAAATCTTTTCCATTGACAAACAAAAAGACATAATATTGATCCACTGTACAACAGATGGCCTTTCCACTTCTTTCCAATACATAGCTATTAGACGCTTTGCTTGAAATGTACGCATCAATAAGCTTACGAGTGCTGCTACAGTACAATATTTTCGGGAAAAATTCCCAAAATAAAAATTTCTGGATTAATTTGAAGATTAACAGATACCATCTGAAAAATTTGTAAAACTACCTCTTTCCAAAACTCCTGCACTTTAGGACAATCCCACAAGCAATGTAAAAGTGTTACTCTTATGTTGTGTTTGTTCTGTGGAACACACACACACACACACACACACACACACACACAGAGAAAAGATATTTAGAAATGTCTTAGTCCATACAATGAAAGCCAGTGCAGTGCAAAACAACATTGTACCCCACTGACATTATTCACTGTACAGAAAAAAAGTTAAAGTAAATTATTATTATTATTATTATTTTTATTTTTTTTTATTTTCTCTTTAATACTATAAATAACACATTTAGGAGGATTTACCTGAAAAGTATGAACACTGTGGCTCTGTTTGTCAAAACATTGCTCAATTGCTATGAAAATACTGACCAGCCATAACAGTTCAGCCAATGGTGTGAGTTTGTTTTTGACCAATGGCAGATGAGGAGAATGTTCTAAGAAACCTGTGTGGTTTATTTTTTAAAGAATTTTCTCCATGACAATTTAATGCTATACAGTCTCATAATAGGTGTGAGCTAACATAAATGAGCTGACACTAACCCTTCCAGAATAGACTATTTCTAATCTGTGGTGAGGCTCATGAGCTTGCAGAACATCAGAGCTATTTAAGATGTCTTTGCATGCCACAGAAACAAGGTATCTGACCACATGCAGTGAGATCTGGGCCCACCACAGGAAACCAAGCCTCCTGAGAAGGATAGAAACCATCTTTCCCCTGAAAAGTGTTTGGTGTTTGTCACATTTAACAAATCAATCTCCAAAAACTTCACGCATACAATCAACACAGTCTGTTGTTAGGAAATAAAATGTTTGTTAACCAAGTTCTTACATCACACCTCCAAAAATACATTTCATCCAAGGCAGAAATTTGGAAATTTTGGTGTAGACATTCAGTAATATAGATGAGTCGCAGTTGTTTGCCTGATTGAATGACACAACACCTTTGTTGCACACCAAAGGTCCTCCAGAATCACCCTGAGAATGGAGAAAGTTACAGGTTGTGAATAAAATTGAACTGCTACACTAATTGTGATTTGACCAGAATATAATAACCTGACAAAATCCTCCATGACCACCCGCACACACCATCCTTGAGGTGGAGTACGTTTTCCCTCAGTACTTCTGACATGCTTTTTTGTCAGTAATTGTGACTTCCATCTCCATTAAGTTTAGCACTTGCTGTACCATTAAGACGTTTGTTTGGAGTTCCCCTGAGCCCTGCATTCATGCAGAGTTGAACAGAGTTCCCTCTAATTTAAATATATTCGTTCCAAGGTAACCTGTGTCGAGTGCATCCTTATAACACAGCAGCAGGTTACAATTGGTCTTCATGTCCTTATCTTTCTTTGGTATGGAGATTCTGTTGCCTTTGTTGCTCTTTTTGACCTTTATGTACAGTGGGTACGGAAAGTATTCAGACCCCCTTAAATTTTTCACTCTTTGTTATATAGTTCATTTTTTTCCTAATTAATGTACACACAGCACCACATATTGACAGAAAAACACAGAATTGTTGACATTTTTGCAGATTTATTAAAAAAGAAAAACTGAAATATCACATGGTCCTAAGTATTCAGACCCTTTGCTCAGTATTTAGTAGAAGCACCCTTTTGATCTAATACAGCCATGAGTCTTTTTGGGAAAGATGCAACAAGTTTTTCACACCTGGATTTGGGGATCCTCTGCCATTCCTCCTTGCAGATCCTCTCCAGTTCTGTCAGGTTGGATGGTAAACATTGGTGGACAGCCATTTTTAGGTCTCTCCAGAGATGCTCAATTGGGTTTAAGTCAGGGCTCTGGCTGGGCCATTCAAGAACAGTCACAGAGTTCTATCTTATTTCTCACCATCTTGGAGTCCTTCAGGTGGGCTTTCATGTGTCTTGCATTGAGGAGAGGCTTCCGTCGGGCCACCCTGACATAAAGCCCCGACTGGTGGAGGGCTGCAGTGATTGTTGACTTTCTACAACTTTCTCCCATCTCCCGACTGCATCTCTGGAGCTCAGCCACAGTGATCTTTGGGTTCTTCTTTACCTCTCTCACCAAGGCTCTTCTCCCCCGATAGCTCAGTTTGGCCGGATGGCCAGCTCTAGGAAGGGTTCTGGTTGTCCCAAACATCTTCCATTTAAGGATTATGGAGGCCACTGTGCTCTTAGGAACCTTAAGTGCAGCAGAAATTTTTTTTGTAACCTTGACCAGATCTGTGCCTTGCCACAATTCTGTCTCTGAGCTCTTCAGGCAGTTCCTTAGACCTCATGATTCTCATTTGCTCTGACATGCACTGTGAGCTGTAAGGTCTTATATAGACAGGTGTGTGGCTTTCCTAATCAAGTCCAATCAGTATAATCAAACACAGCTGGACTCAAATGAAGGTGTAGAACCATCTCAAGGATGATCAGAAGAAATGGACAGCACCTGAGTTAAATATATGAGTGTCACAGCAAAGGGTCTGAATACTTAGGACCATGTGATATTTCAGTTTTTCTTTTTTAATAAATCTGCAAAAATGTCAACAATTCTGTGTTTTTCTGTCAATATGTGGTGCTGTGTGTACATTAATTAGGAAAAAAATGAACTATATAACAAAGAGTGAAAAATTTAAGGGGGTCTGAATACTTTCCGTACCCACTGTATACTGTAGCTACAGCAAGTAATTTAATCCTGAGAAATTTCATAATGAAAATTGGATGACAAATTTTATTTTTATCGACAAATGATACTTTTCAGGATAATGGGACAACTAGTTATGCTAGTATTTTATAATTTAAGTATAATTACTTAAAGTTACGGAAGAGGATTAGGGCCAAGCAATAATAAAAAAATAAAACCATCTCGAGATTAAAGTTGAGATTAAAGAAAAAACTTGTTAAATTTCGAGAAAAAAGTCGAAATAAAATGTTGAGAATAAACTCATTAAATTACGAGAAAAAAATCGTTAAATTTCAAGAAAAAAGTCGAGATAAAATGTTAAGAATAAAGTAATTAAATTACGAGAAAAAAGTCGTTAGATTATGAGAACAAATTCGTTAAATTATGAGAAAAAGATGTTAAATTTCGAGAAAAAAATCGAGATAAAATGTTGAGAATAAAGTCATTAAATTACGAGAAAAAAGTCGTTAAATTATGAGAAAAAATTCGTAATTTAACAAATTTGTATATTTTTCTGTTTGATGTGTATGATGTATATTACGATGTTATGATGAACTATATGTCTTTCTCTACTGACGTTCTGAGTTGTTCAAAGCGTTTATAAGAATGTTGATTTTCAAAAGGCAGCTATCTGACTCGGGAACATAGTTTGTGTAACATTGTGCAGTGTTTACCTCAGTAAGTTGACCGTGAGGATCTCTGAGTTGGTGTGAGTGAGTGGAGTGGACAGTTACATTCAAGCTATTTTAAGGCATGAAGATTTTTTTCACAGGAAATTTTTACAAAATATGTCATTTTATAATATTAATGTGCTCAAAACTGTTACAGCATAATTGAATTGCAATTGTAATGTCATCAAAATACATTTGAATTTTATGCTGAGTGCCCAAGTGGGGAAAAAAGTACACATGCATAATATATTTAAAGTGCTATATTTTTGCGCACTAATTTTGTACATAATACACTAAAAATTAGCTGAAGAAACTGTCTCCATCCACATCCATTCATCATAAACATATTCCACATGCTTTATCAATGCTGTCATGAATTCCCACACCACTATATAATTTAATACACAAACTTGAAACAGAAGATGTTACCCTTTCCTCATTCCCTGCATTGGTGGGCATTTTTTTTCAACATGACAATGAGGATATTTATTCGCCCAAGGTGAAATTTGTCATGAACTTGTACTCTTCGTGCCAAGAAGGGTCAGAGCAGTATATTCAAAATTATGGAGGGCATACTAAGTACTAGAATATTATACATTTGTTTAATTAAAGCTAGGGTGTTAATTTAATTGGCTAATTTACTTATTTTATGGCTATTAATGACATATATTTCTCAGTTTTTATTATGTATATGTTTAATACATTTCATTTTTGCCATCTTTCTACGAATTGTATTAGTGATCATAAAGAAAATAGAAAACCTTTTGTATTTGTTCAGAGGGGGTGTACTCATTTATGCTGTGCACTGTATAATGTGCCACAAATACATTTAGTTATAATAAAGTAAATAAATTGTGCTTAAGTATACTATTTTTTCACTAGAATAGATCTCTAAGACTTGCCAAATTTTTAAATAACTTTTGTAGGAAGATTTTACAAAGCTCTTTATTTTACAACTCAAATCCTGGAGGATTTACCAGGCTTTAGTTAAAAGCAGCACAGTTTATGATATCATTCCTGTTTTTAAATATGTTTTTGGGTTCAGATATACTGTAATTTTGATCAACAGTTTTGGGTATTTCAGTTTTTCCCTATTAAAGAGATATGAGTCTACAGGCATGACTGGATAGTGAGGGTGTTGTCTAAATTATATATGGTTGTGACAATGAGAACACTTTGACTATAATTGATGCTTGCCATGTGATACTTTTATTGAAAGAAGGTTTATGGAAGAATTCAAGAATAACATTTCTTCCTTGTTTAGTTTCCATGAAGTCACTATAAATTTCCAATTATGGTACGGATCCATTGAATATATGATGAAATCTTAGTATACACATTAGGATGCTTAGGTGAATTACAGTGACGATGTGAACCAAAAGATGTGATACCAACAGCAGTGTTTCCACAAACCAAAGGACCTCCTGAATCCCCCTGTTGAGAAACACAGATCAACACATCAGTAGTGAAACCAGTTCATACATTACCATAAAGTCTGTGAATCATCTTTTGAACGTACTTGGCAGGATCCACCATAGCCATATACACAGATCATCTGTGAGACTGAGTATGATGGTCCCCATCTATTTCTACATTCGTTGTTATTCATTACGGACACTTTTGCCTCCATCAGAAGATTGCTCATTGAGCCATCAGTCAGCATTCCCCAGCCGGCGACACTACAGGCTGCTTTGACGTCTTCTCCTTCATTTGGTAATGGTATCACTCCAACCTTGTTGTTTAGATTGACTTTTTTCTCTAGCTGTAATTAAAAAATACAACCATTTTTAATAAACAATCTTTTATATCACTGAAATTTGTTAGGTTATACTGTTGTTTTTGAGGTTATTACAGAAGCTGAAAAGGCAAAGTGGAGGTTTTTTTTTGCCACTTTATTTTATGCTGTGCATAATTTTTTTTTTTTTTTTTTTTTTGCCTTTTTTGCCCATTTTTTGTTGCTAAACAGAGCAATAAATCAATACTGTAGAAAACAGACTCAAAGAGACATTTGGCCATTTACAGAGATATTATTTAAATCCCTTCAGTATTTTTTAAAGCAAGAAATTCAAACATAGTGGTTTGTGCTACTGTTTCCTGACTGATATTATTTTGAAAAACTAAATATATTACAGGTTGTTACCTTCAAAAGCATGATGTCAGCATAAAGTCGACTGGATTTATATTTTGGATGAGGGATGTAGGACTTCACTCTGATGTGATCTGAACTCTTGCTGTCCCTTAAGTCATGAGCACCAACAACAACCATCAGAATATTACGTCTGTTGAAAGAGCGTATTGGAAATGGTCATTTATGTCATAACTGATATACAGGTTGCACTTCAGTCATTATCAGTCAAAAGTAATTTTAACTCAACATTGAAGTTCACACTAAACAATCCCTTACCTGTTCCAGCAATGTGCAGCAGTCAGGACAAACTGATCAGAAATGAGGAATCCTCCACAGATATGGTGCCCATATGCCTGAAGAGAAACCATGTAAGGTCTGGAGTGGGGTTTGGCTTTTGTGCCGTTCACTATACCCACATTCACATGAGCTGAGAGAGAGATAGTGCTGTTAGTCAACTTATTCAGCACATACCAAATAAACACTTGTAAAAGTCATCGTAATATGCTGTTAAATAATCAGTCTCACCAGTGAAGGTCAGGTGTGGCAGCAGAGAGGCCAACAGGAGCAGAGAGATGATGATGGTCATGATGAGGACGATCAGTGAGCTCTCACTGGCTAAACATGGTATAAATATACTTCAAAGGTGGGTGGAGTCACTGAGCTGACTCTTACTTACTTCTTAAAATTGTAGATCAACATGATAAGAAAGCATTGTTCTTGTTAAACTTTGTGGTTTCATTGAAGCCACAGATGGTTTGGATGATAAGAATGTAAACATGTAAGCATTTTGAATATTTTACATTTCATAACTGTATATATCATTAACTGATATAATGTTAGTATACAAACTTATTTGAACTACAAAATGTGCTTTGCACCTTTTAAAAATAATGTAACAAAGGTGGTAAAATAGAAGGCAACATGAAAATGCAAAGTTCATCAAAATTGGCTTTCATGAACCACAGCAAACACTTATGTACACAATTATATACTCTAATCAGCCACAACATTAAGACAACCTGTCTAATATCGTGTAGGTCCCCCTCGTGACTTTACCAGCAGATCCTTTAACTCCTGCAAGCTGTGAGGTTGGGCCTCTATGGATCGGATTTGTTGGTTCTTCACATCCCATAAATTTTCAATTGAATTGAGATCTGGGGAATTTGGAGGCCAAGGCAACACCTTGAACTCTTTATGTTCCTCAAACCATTCCTGAACAATTTCTTTGCAGTATGGCATGGTGCAAAAAAGAGGCCACTGCCATCAGGGAACACTACTGCCATGAAGGGGTGTATGTGGTCTGTAACAATCTAACATTGCCCAGAACATAACACTGCCTCTGCCAGCCTTCTTCCCATTGTGCATCCGGCTGCCATCTCTTCCTAAATGACACACCCCACACCCCCCCCCCCACATGGAAAAAACCTATATAAACATATATGTTTCAATAAAGTTTTTATATAGGTTTTACATATATGTGACATATATAAAATTGGCCGTTTTCCTATATTATATGTACATATATGTACACATATATACACACATATATGTACACATATATGCACACATATATGTACACATATATGCACACATATATGTACACATATGTACACATATATGTACACATATATATATATACACATATATGTACACATAATATAGGAAAACGGCCAATTTTATATATGTCACATATATTAAAAACCTATATCAAACCTATATTGAAACATATATGTTTATATAGGTTTTTTCCATGTGGGACCAATTTCACGTGTTCGTGTAGCGGTGTGTTTTCTGCGTTGTGTCGTAATCAAAGACGGTCTGCGAAAAATCTTGCCATCAGGTCCTCACTTTATTCTGTATAACACAAATGGCAATATATGAGGACTTATGCAACATACAAACAGCATGCGGCAGCAACGCACAACGCTGAGAAAGAGAGATATTAAAAGTAACTTAAGTAAAGAAAAATAATCAACGAAACATCTGAATGTACATCACAGAGGGGTTTTGGATTACAATCATACAAATATATCATGTGAATTCAGCTGTTACATGAAACATGGCCTTAATTGAATCACCGCAAAACTTTGTGCGACCTACCGCTGTGATGTCTCATGCAGACTGGGAAGCAGCAAAGTGCGTCAACACCCCAAGTCAGCATGGCGGCAGGAAACCCCAAATATGGTCATGGCAAGTGGAATCACAAAATAATTGTCTAAATACATAACTGCTACATTCGCACATACATAAGTTCTTGCATAATTTTTTTCGTTAATTCTTAGTTTTTGCCTTGATAATAGAAAATATGAGCTAGGCATCATGTATGACAGTCAAAAATGAGATATGAGCTACAAAATGACCAGATCCTGCCATTAGCTATATAGAAGACATATCTTGTATGTATAGGGCTTTTGCCTATATGTGGCATATATACACATATATGCAGTATATATACGCATATATGCAGCATATATATAGCATATATGCAGTATATATGCGCATATATGCAGCATATATATAGCATATATGCAGTATATATGCGCATATATGCAGCATATATATTATCATATATGTGCATATATGCAGCATATATGTACATATACACTGCATATAGGTTTCATATATGCGCATATATCCACATATAGGTTCTTTCCATGTGGGCCCCCCCCCCCACACACACACACACCCCCACACACACACACGGCCATCCAACTGATCAAAAAGAAAACATGAATCATTAGACAAGGCAACCTTCTTCCATTGCACCATAGTCTGATGCTGACATGTCCGTTATAGGCGCAACTATGGACAAACCCAGCCGTTGGGTTAATTACCCCATTTACCCCAATGGTTTGGTTTGTCCATATTTGACCCAAATTTGTGTTTGAACAACCCAGCATTTTTTGCTCTGACACATCTCTGACTCAGCAATTTGAGTAACAGTAGCTCTTCTGTGTGACTGGAAATGATAGACTATAGCCTTCGCTCCCCAGTGGGCCCCCATGACCCTGATGCCGGTTCACCTTCCTTGCACCATGTTTGGTAAGTACTAACCGCTGCATCCTGGGAAATCTCCCACAAACCTTGCCATTTTGGGGATGCTCTGAACCAGTCATCTAGCCATCACTACTTGGCCTTTATCAAAGTCACTCATATCTTTTTATTTTCCCATTTTTCCTGCTTCCAACTCATGAAGTTTAAGAACTGATTGTTCAGTTACTGCCTAATATATCCCCACCCTTGACTGGTGCCACTGTATGTATATAATCAATGTTATACAGTCAGTTTTAATGTTGTGGATGATCCGTGTATATTCATGGTGTAAACCTCTTTCATACTTTTAGTGGAAGATTCTGTAGCCTAGTACAAATGTTAACTGAGATACGCAACAATTGTTCCTCTTCAAGTTTTTTAAATTTGTATTTATTTATTTTGTAGAGTTTGAGCTAAAGCTGAATTTATCATGCCATGATTGTCTAATTATTTCCCTAATCTTGACCAACAGTTTTGAAGTCTTTCTCCATTCAAATAGATATGAGCCATACTTGCATGAATAAAAACTGAGGGTGTAACCAAAATGGCCAACAAGTGAATTTTTTAAATTACTTTTGTGCCCCCCATGTATTATTGTAATATGGTTTGACAATGAAGACTCTTTGAATGATTGATGATTGATGCTTGCCACGTGATACTTTATTGAAAGTTATACTGAAGAATTGAGGAACTTAACTTACTTAACATTTCTAACGCGAGAGAGAAAGAAAGCCTGTTTCAACCTGGTATTAAGATTAGTGGTGGGAGAAAATTACGCTTTTCAGAGCTTCGAATCAATTCGCAAAATGATTCAGTTTCTAATCGTTCCAAACCCACCACGCTGGTGACACCTGCTGGTCAGAACAGTGTAAATGCAACAAAAACTATGCATAAAATTGCATAAAAACATCCTTTATAAACTCATCGCAAATGTTTTATTGTTACTGTAGCTCATATTGCTGATTCAGAAACATGTCAGAGCATCTGAATAAAATGTGTTCTTTTATCAATTTCCAGGGCTTGTTTGTTTCATGTATTGCTCAGCTAAACAGGCCAATAAGAGACTATTTATCACTGCATCACACCACCCCCTACTGTCTCGGTCCGTGTATCTTTTGGTCATTCGTTTTTTGATTTAATAATGAAATCAGAAAATGAAAAACGCCCAGGGCCGGGACTCCCTGCTGCCAGGACGGACCCCACTCCTGTTTCTCCCCTTTCTCCGCGTCAGCCATTTAACCCACTCACTGCCACAGGAGCGGCGGGAAGGTCTGGGCCGGCTTGTTGGCGGTGTGGGGACCCGGATCATTTTGTGGATAAATGTCCGGTTATGGAAGTTGGGACGATGATCCGGATCCCCGACCATCCACAAGCTGCCCCTGGTCAATCTGGCGAGTACCAAATACCTGTGAGTATCAAGGGGGGTACCTATCAGGCTTTGGTGGACTCGGGCTGTAACCAAACCTCTGTCCATCAAAGCCTGATTTCATCCGGGGCATTGGATACAGGCCGCATGGTTGGGGTTCGGTGTGTGCACAGGGATGTGGTGAAATATCCTGTAATGCCCGTCATAATTAAATTCAGGGGACAAGAGCATAGTGTGGAGGTTGCAGTTAACCCGCACCTCCGGCCTCCGATAATTTTGGGAACAAATTGGCCTGCGTTCAGTCAATTATTGGGGAGTTTTTTATGCTCGGATGCCTCTTGGGAAAAGAGAACGCGGGGGTAAGCTGGCGCGAGTGCAGGTAGGAGAGACTGATCAGGGACTGGGGAGCGCTGCTGCAGGGGAACAGAGTGAAGCTGGAAGACTAATTCTTCCGGAGCGCGATGATTTTCCCCTGGAGCAGTCTCAGGATGAGACGCTAAAACATGCGTTTGAAAAGGTCTGTGCGATCGATGGTCAGCCTCTCCAGCCTGGACGTCCGCTTGCTTATCCATATTTCGTGATTATAAAAGATAGGTTGTACCGAGTGACCCAAGACACTCAGACAAATGAGGATACAACCCAGTTATTAGTTCCAAAGAGCTGCAGCGTCTTGTCGTGAATGTCAGTTGGTAAACCCACCGGCCACCCCAAAAGCGCCATTGCGCCCACTCCCCATTAATGCAGGTCCCCTTAGAAAGAATTGGTATGGACCTCATCGGGCCATTGGAACGATCAGCATGGGGACATCGCTTTGCATTGGTCATTGTTGATTATGCAACGCGATATCCTGAAGCAGTGGCTCTCCGCAACATTTCCGCTAAGAGTGTTGCGGATGCACTGTTTCGTCTAATCTCCCGAGTGGGTATTCCAAAAGAAATCCTCACTGATCAAGGCACGGCGTTTATGTCACGCACGTTACGCGAATTGTACGAATTATTGGGCATTAAATCGATTCGTACCAGCGTCTTTCACCCACAAACGGACGGGCTGGTCGAATGTTTTAATCGCACGCTGAAATCCATGATTCGTAAATTCGTTCAGGAAGACGCCAAAAATTGGTATAAGTGGTTAGAACCTCTGTTTGCAGTGCGAGAGGTCCCACAAGCCTCCATGGGGTTTTCCCCCTTCGAGCTTCTCTTTGGACGCCAGCCTCGCGGGATGCTGGATGTCCTAAGGGAGGCTTGGGAGGACGGACCATCTCAGGCCAAAAACGAAATTCAGTATGTGCTGGACTTGAGAGCAAAACTCCACACTTTGGGGCGGCTGTCAATGGAGAATTTGTTACAAGCCCAGCACAAACAGAGCCAGCTGTATAACAGACGGTCTAATTTACGCAAATTTGGACCGGGAGAGAAAGTACTTGTATCGCTCCCTACTTCAAGTTCTAAATTACTTGCAAAGTGGCAAGGACCCTTTGAGGTTACACGGCAAGTGGGCGAGCTCGATTATGAGGTGGTACGGTCTGACAGGAGGGGGGCACGTCAAATTTATCACCTCAATCTCCTTAAAAAATGGAATGAGGCAGAATCAGTGATGCTGGCGACGGTGATTAGCGGAGAGGATGATCTCGGGCCAGAGGCGAATGTCAAAACTCAATCCCTCGCTCTGACCCCGGGAGGAGATCACCTCTCGCCCTCCCAGCTCACTGATTTATCTAAATTGCAGGATTATCTAAATGGGCAGGTGCGTCCCCAAATTGACAAGACGGCAGCGATTGCGACCTGTCCGCGCCCCAAGACCAAAAAGGAGGTTAGACAGTTCCTCGGGCTGGCGGGATACTATAGAAGGTTTGTACCTAATTATTCGGCCCTCACCAGCTCGTTGACTGATCTAACTAAAAAGGATGCACCAGATACGGTCCAGTGGACGGAGCTGTGCCAGCAGGCCTTTACCCAGGTGAAGGCTGCTCTATGTGGCGGGCCATTGCTTCACTCTCCTGACTCCTGACAGGCTCCCCGGCCTGAGTCGGGCGGTGGGGGTATGTGGCGAGGGGGGCGTGGTTCAGCGAGGTCTGCAACCGGAGAGAATAGTGGGAGATGCTTGGTAAGTGAGTGGGTTGAATACAAATCACGAACACCTGTGTCTCGTTCTAGTGATTGGCGCGGAGACAGGATAAGACGCCATGAGAAGCAGGAGTGTGTGAGAGAGAGGGGAACTGCTGACTGAGGCACAGCGCGTTGCATGGAGTGAAGCCCTTGTGGATTGTGTCTACCGTATCTTGGAGTGAAGCCCTTTGTGGATTATTTGTGTTGTTGTTGTTGTGCGTTGCAGTCTTTCTGTTGAACTTTGTTCTCAATAAAAGCTCAGTCAGCAGTTGTTCGCTGTCCCCGACCGCTTCCTTCCCACACACGAACTTTAACACTACTACAGCTTGTTTAGCTCAGAAATATTATTATCTCAGATATAATCATTTACTTCGCACCTGCACTCACAACTACCTAATAGCCAACACCTTTGACACACTGCCTGTTTTATTATTGCTGACCACCATCGTAGTTAATGTTCACAGCACATCTATTATAGTTCTATTATGATTTTTATTCAGTCAACAGATGGATATCATAATGCCATTAGCCTATCTAATGTTTCAGTGATTGACTTTAGTGAAATATGAATTTGACATAACGATTTTACGGTGAACTTGTTTGAGTTATATGAATAAAACCCTGAAATAAGACTTTGTACAATAAAACAGAGATGAAGGGTTTTCGTATTTAATGCCATCTACCAGTGTCAGAAATAAACTTATAGGCCTATGGGACAAATGATTTTCAGGGGTATTTTTTTTACCTTTATATATAATTTCTTTCCTAATCTTATTAAATATCTATGCTATCTATAATGTTAAATTCTTAAATGTAGTCAAATAAATTAGAATAATATGACACTAGGCTGTTACCAATTAAATCAGTATCAGTCAACTGCATGATGCTTTCAGATGTAGCTACTTACAGTAAATAGATTTACACATTAATTACAACAGTATAATATAATGAGATTAATATTTTAAACAACATTTTTATTCAGAAATATGAAATGACAATATGAAATAATAGTTGGATTATGAAAGTAATATCTCTACTACGTGGCGGTAAGTCATTGTGTTAAAGAAGGAGTAATTTATTCATTTATCGATTCGTTCAAAGCGCTGATTCATTCAGGAATAAAATCAAGTGGCTGTCTATAATTGGTCACTGAATCATCGTCTATATTAATGGGTTGTTCAAAGACTCTTATTCATTCAGTTTCGAAACAACTCTGTGTGCCTACTGCGAGTCAGTCGCATAACGGTTCTGTGACTTTATTTGCTTTGGAAGTTTAGTTGGCAGAGAAAATAACCGATCTATTTCGACCTCACTCAGACCGTCACCACGGTCTTACCTGAATGACGCCATTCTTCCGCCTATACTCGAGACCTAATATCAACAATGTCAGGTGACTGACCTTAGGGGTTGGCTATATAACATCTGGATGAACCAACCACTTCCTCTTGCCTTTCTCGCCTCATCTGAGACCGAAGCGGTAACGTTTGAGCTTAATTACAGGAGAGATTACAGTTCCAATCCGTCACGTTTTCGTGCAGGTGCTTCACGTCCCTGAGGATTGCGGTGGATTTCTCCTCATTTATATATCTCGGCGCGTCGTTGGAACGTACGTCGGTGAGTGTTTCTTTAGTTTGTTTTTTGTTGGGTCGGCTGTTCGCAGCAGACAAGTGTTTTTCCATCCTATTTACTGCATGTACGCACGTAGAATGGTGGACTTATAATTTTCTCTTAGAGTTCTGTTTACTTATTTTGAAAGATGATTATGAAGAGTGATTCGTCACAATCTATATATTAATGGTATATTGTTAATTGTATTTTTTCAACTAATACCAAGTAGCTTATTCTAAAGAGTTACAGTTTAAAAAGGGGTTTTCTGTCAATCCAAGTGTTCTGTTCGCAGATTTAAAGGATGATTAATGAATAGTGATTCGTCACAATCTTTGTTAATGGCATTGTTACGTTATTCAACTAAATGCCAGATAGTTTATTTTGATATCTTGCAGTTTAATTTCAATTGATTAAAATACTGTGATTCGTTACAGTTAAATTTATTTATTATTTTCCCTTTATCATAGACTGTTATTATAGGAGTGACTTGAACTCTGGCTTGTCATGAGTCACTCAAAATGTCGGTTTTGCCAAACTGGTATACACCCACGTGATGGGCACTGGGAATGCCCCTCCTGTTTGGGTATGTAGCATTTATTAGATGATATTTAAAACCCTTGTGCAGCTGCATTGGAGCTATCTTTGCAGGAAAGAATGCAGAGAGCCAGACATCCAACTGGTGGTAGCAAAGAAGTGATTCCTAGCAATTCCCCTCATAAACGCAAGAGGCCTGATGATTTCACTAAGTCCTCATGTCCTGACATACCTCAGGATAAATGTGAAAGGGCCACGACAGTACAAGAGCCCGAAGGTGACACTCAATTACAAATTTTGGCAGCATTACGTGACTTAGCTGGTAAGCTTGAAACATGTAATTCTCCAGTAAACACACAAACATCTGTACTCCCTGTTGCACCTTCTCCTGGAGATGTGTTAACATCAAATCAGGAAAGGAGGGATGATTCTATGGATGCGTATCACTACATGCAAATAATTCTCTCTATGGTAGTGAGGAGAATGCTGAAGAAAATGAGGAAGAGGAATCTAGATCCGATGTTTCAGAAGGGAATCCACATTCTGACATTCTTTCAAGAATTTTAAGTGCAGCAAGGATCCTGGGCCTTGATACTCAGGAAGAAGCTACAGCTCCTGCCCCGACACAAGGTGTATGGACGAGCATTTCCCGTACACAGCCTCCTGCGTCCATTCCTGTGGCTGATGATTATTCACAGATGCTAAAGAAAGCCTGGAATAATCCAAAAGCTGCACTCCAGTTTAATGCAGGTTGTAGGCAGTTTGTTAAAATAAATTATCCCTCTGAGAGTGGTATGGGGAACATGCCTTTAACCACTTTGGGACCTGATAAGGTTACGGACAATCCTCGTTGTCCTGGTAAAGAGTGTCAGAAGACTGATCGGTTAATGTGCCAAGCGTATAATGCAGCTACCCGAGCAGCCCGAGCAGGAAATGCTCTGGCAATAGTTTTGGCTGCTTTGAGGAAAGTTGTCAATACAGAGGAGCGTGATGTCATGAATTTGATTGACACAGCGCTTATCACACACTCACAGCTTACCAGAGATATTGGAGCATCTATGTCTTCAGCAGTTTTAGCTCGAAGACAGATCTGGTTAGCCCAAACATCTTTGCCTGAGACTATTAGGAAGGAACTGACTAATATGCCAGTGGTTCCAGGTCGGATATTTCACAATGATTCCCAGTCTTTACTGAATACTGCTGAGCAGGCGAGACGCAGAAGAAAATCAGTTCGGCAAACTTTTGGTGGGCCTACCAGATATGGCCATAGAGCTGCTCATTCCTTTCAGCCCCCACACTTTCCTCGTTCAGAACCTTGGGGGTATGACAAAAGACGTACTAGGGGATAACAATCCCATGATCGAGGCACCAGACAGTTTTACCAAACTCCCCAAACTGACCAGCCTCACACTCCAGTCAGGGGAGGACCTCTTAAAAGGCGTACTACCAGGGGTTTTAAACCCCGGGGAGGCCATGCATAGCGGTCTCGGAGTCGCCGGAGAATGCTCCCAACTATGCCTGGACAGTTGGGAGAAAGTAACATCAGATCCTTGGGTTCTAGATACCATCAAGACAGGATACAGTATACAGTTCCGGCGACGCCCTCCTACTTTTTCAGGGGTTCATATGACCATGTTCAAAGACCCAGTCCAGGCACAAATTTTGGCCAATGAGATCACGGTCTTATTACAGAAGAAAGCGATTGTACAGATAAACGCCAACGAACAGCTAACTGGGTTCTATTCGAAATATTTCCTACTACCAAAGAAAGATGGCGGACTTCGACCAATTCTGGATTTATGACAACTGAACAGATTCATAAAGGTGTTGCCTTTCAAAATGCTGACTACAGTGCAAATTCTGGAATCCATAGAACTAGGAGAATGGTTCACTTCCATAGACTTGAAGGATGCATATTTCCATGTACCCATCTGTCAGGATCATCATCCGTTTCTTCGCTTTGGCCTTTTAGGGTCAGATTTATCAGTACAGGGTCCTTCCATTTGGCCTGTCTCTGTCTCCAAGGGTCTTTACCAGGGTGGTTTCAGCAGCCCTTCGACCTCTTTAGTGTGCAGGTTTGAAAATTCTATCATACCTAGACAACTGGCTAATTTGTGCTCCTTCTCGCAATCAAGTCATGAAGGACACAGAAATAGTGCTTCAACATGTCCAGTCTCTCGGTTTCAAAGTGAACTGGGAAAAGAGCAATCTAATTCCCAGACAACAGACAGTGTTTGTGGGAATTTCGCTGGATTCCCAACTAATGACTGCATCTTTATCACCCCAGAGGGTGGTACATTTGCTCAGTCTAGCCCAGACATTCCGTCTGAACAAGAGGATGAAGTTAATTCAATTACAGCGATTGCTAGGTATGATTGCAGCGGCAGCAGTTGTGATCCCTCTTGGCCTTCTCAGAGCCTGTCCAATACAACGGTGGTTGAACAACTTCCAGTTTCATCCCAAATTACACAGACATGCAAGGATAAGGGTTACACGAAGGTGTATCCAAATGTTACGTCCTTGGAACAAGAAGACTTTGCTATCACAAGTGGTTCCGTTGGGCAACAGCCCATCGAGGCGGTCTGTGATAACAACGGATTCCTCTCTAACGGTATGGGGAGATCTGAAGATCACCCGAAACCAGAGATGTTACAACTTTGGGTATGGCCTTTGATAAGTCCTTCTCTAAAGACTTAGATGAAGCTGTATTGAAGACAATAAATAGTTCCAAAGCACCCTCTACATGTAAGTAACTAGTAACAGTAACTACTCAAGCAAGTGGCGAATATTCTCAACATGGTGTCAAGACCGTCAGCTTAACTCAGCCAGTTGTGACACCAATTTGGTTCTTCGGTTTCTACAGTCATTGTTGGACTCAGGGAAATCAGTCAATACCATAAAGGTCTACATTGCAGCCATCTCCCACTTTCACACATTAGTAGACAGTGTAAGTGTGGGCAAACACCCCTTGGTATCTCAATTTCTTAAGGGTGCGCATCGTTTACACCCAGGGAGAGTTATGAGATCACCTGCTTGGGACCTTACTATTGTCTTACACTCACTGGCCAAAGCACCCTTTAAACCTTTGGAACAAGCTGATCTTAAGTTCTTGACATGGAAAACAGTTTTCCTCTTGGCAATATGTTCGGCCAAAAGAGTTGGTGAATTGCATTCTTTATCAGTCAATGAAGACTGCTTGAGATGGAAGGCGGAAAAAAACGGGGGTTTTTCTTTGGCCAAACCCGTCATTCCTACCCAAGGTCCTTAACTCCCTCGGGTCGGCGGTCACGCCGGCGTGATCACCACGTTTTTTTTCTAACCAGTGTGAAAGAGACTCAAAATACTCTGTCAATGTTGCACATACAATTAAGAGTTATACACCATTTTAATCTGTGGAATATCTTCTTTTATTTGTGTACACTCAGAGTAACAACAAAATGTTGTGCTTTTTGTAAAATAAAGAAAACTAACATGATGCGTGATCTCTCGTCTCCCTCTGAACGAACTCCAATCTGATAGTTCTCAGAAAATTAACTGTAACTTAGTGAATACTAATCACAAAAAAATTAGACTTATGTCTAAAAAAACGTTGAAATGTCAGGTTTTAAATCGTGTAAGTCAAATCGAAAACAAAATATTCTGTGTTTATGTAATCTGTATGAAAAGAGAGCCATGTCAGAAGTCCATGATTCAGCTCATTATCCGCTAATGCGGCCACGCCCACGGATGCCCACACATGCATACATCGTCTCAATTGTGTATTTATTGTCTTGAAAAGTGTTTTGAATAGCCATAGTTAGCGATCTCTGGCCTCTGTTAGTTTGGTTAGTTCCTGGATTGCCTATTCTTCTTTAGCAGGCATTTGTGGACAAAAGGGGCAGAGCGCCCACCGGCTGAAGCCTATATGAAATGCCATAGAGGTAACATAACTGTTCAGACACTTTGCATCACAGAAATACATTATTTTAAAGAATATAATAGAATACCATTATTTTAAATTGTAATAATATTTCACAGTATTGCTGTTTGTTCTGTATGTTTGATTTACACCATGATGAGATTTGAGACATGATCAACAGAGGGTTTTTTCACAGCCTACCTGTCTGAAAGAGCTCATTATTTATGCAGGTCATTAGAGCTCTTTATGCGATTCTTTTGTCTTCTCAGGTGAGAATCACCCATTATTCATGATTATTCACACCTCCACGCATACTGTGTTTCTTGACCAAAGATGTTTTGAAATTTAAATCTCTCTATTGTTTTATATGAACAAGCAGGCAGCATAATTTTCACCTCATTTTGAAGCAAACTCTAGTCTACAACCTCCAATACCCAGAAGTCTTGTGAACAAAGATTTAATATATATATTTTTGGCTTTATTTCAGTGACTTAAGTTTTTTGTTTTTCTGATTTTCCTGATGTTGTATAGTG